>NC_084624.1:54539492-54839492 GCF_033978795.1 Nerophis ophidion
TCGTGCTGTGTGCTCCAGCGATGCCTCTCTTCACGACGAACCCATTTGACCAAGATGTTGGTGAGTGGCTACTAGCGCGCTACATGCTAACAACATGGCTAGTGTCTGGGTGTTGTTGACACCTCGGTGTTGGGGTGACTGGCGGGATTTTTTAGTTTGACTAAAACGGATATCAACAAGATGTTAGGCAAGACAGCAGCGCGCAATTAAAAGAGTAAGAGTAAGTCATCAAAATATTATTAAAGAAACCCTTAACGCCTCCATAGTTGACCGTTTACAATTAGCCCGAATGCAGCTGAGATAGGCTTCATCACCCCCCGCGACCCCGAAAGGGACAAGCGGTAGGAAATAGATGGATAGAAAAAAAAGTCCATCAGTACTTTCCCTTGCTTATGACCAATCAATCAATGTTTATATAGCCCTAAACCACGAGTGTCTCAAAGGGCTGCACAAGCCACAACGACATCCTCGGCTCAGATCCCACATCAGGGCAAGGAAAAAAACTCAACCCAATGCAATGACAATGACAAACCTTGGAGGGGACTGCAGATGTGGGGACCCTCCCCTGGGCGACCAGTGCAATGGATGCCGAGTGGATCTAATATGTTATTGTGAGAGTCCAGTCCATAGTGGATCTAACATAAACATGAGAATCCAGTCCATATTGGATCTAACACAATAGTGAGAGTCCAGTCCATATTGGATCTAACATAATAGTGTGAGAGTCCAGTCCATAGTGGATCTAACATAATAGTGTGAGAGTCCAATCCATAGTGGATCTAACATAATTGTGAGAGTCCAGTCCAAAGTGGATCTAACATAATAGCGAGAGTCCAGTCCATAGTGGATCTAACATAATAGTGTGAGAGTCCAGTCCATAGTGGATCTAACATAATATTGTGAGAGTCTAGTCCATAGTGGATCTAACATAATAGTGTGAGAGTCCAGTCCATAGTGGATCTAACATAATAGTGTGAGAGTCCAATCCATAGTGGATCCAACATAATTGTGAGAGTCCAGTCCAAAGTGGATCTAACATAATAGCGAGAGTCCAGTCCATAGTGGATCTAACATAATAGTGAGAGTCCAGTCCATAGTGGATCCAACATAATATTGTGAGAGTCCAGTCCATAGTGGATCTAACATAATAGCGTGAGAGTCCAGTCCATAGTGGATCTAACATAATAGCGTGAGAGTCCAGTCCATAGTGGATCTAACATAATAGTGTGAGAGTCCAATCCATAGTGGATCTAACATAATAGTGTGAGAGTCCAGTCCATAGTGGATGTAACACATAATAGTGAGAGTCCAGTCCATAGTGGGGCCAGCAAGAGATCATCTTGAGTGGAGACAGGTCAGCAGCGCAGAGATGTCCCCAACTGATGCACAGATGAGTGGTCCACCCTGGGTCCCCGCTTTGGACAGATAACGCGGGGCAGAGTAGAAAAGAGACGGCAGATCATTTGGTCTAAAAGGGGGCTCTGCTTAAACTCTAGAGTATACAAATGAGTTTTAAGATGGGACTTAAATGCTTTTACTGAGGTAGCATCTCAAACTGTTACCGGGGGGGCATCCCAGATTACTGGAGCCCCAATAGATGATAATAAATGATGATTTGTTTTGTCCCCCGTAGAGAAAGCAACCAGTGAGATGAACACAGCCGAGGACTGGGGCCTCATCTTGGACATATGTGATAAGATAGGACAGCAGCGCACTGGGTTAGCGTTGCACTGTACTCACTGTATACTACTGTATGTGTCAACACACATTTGATAATTGTATGTATCGCAGGCCGAAAGAATGCCTGCGCTCCATCATGAGAAGAGTGAATCACAAGGACCCCCATGTCGCCATGCAGGCGCTCACGGTAAGTACGCCCGCCACCAACGTACAACACGACACAGGAATACAAATACATCTCTGAGGCTTTGGCTTGTTCAGCTACGTGAGTCTGAATTAAGTAGTTGTTCACCCCATCCATCCATTTTCTACCTCTTGTCCCTTTCGGGGTCACGGGGGGTGCTGGAGCATATCTCAGCTGCATTCGGGCGAAAGGCGGGGTACACCCTGGACAAGTCGCCACCTCATCGCAGGGCCAACACAGACAACATTCACACTCACATTCACACACTAATGTCAATTTAGTGTTGCCGATCAACATATCCCCAGGTGCATGTCTTTGGAGGTGGGAGGGACCTATCCCCAGGTGCTGGAGTCATGGGGGAGAACATGCAAACTCCACACAGAAAGATCCCGAGCCCGAGTTTGAACTCACCCCATTAAATACATAATTTCATTTTACTAGTTTTACAACAATTTCAAAAAGTGTCACTGTTTCTACCAGTCTGTTGATGCTAAAATATTGACTGTTTAAAAGTTCTTATTAGGGGTGTGGGAAAAAATCGATTCGAATTTTAATCGCGATTCTCACGTTGTGCGATTCAGAATCGATTCTCATTTTTTAAAAATCGATTTTTTGGGGGATTTACCATAACAAAGCAATCCAATTCCAAAACCAAACCTGACCCAGCAACACTCAGAACTGCAATAAACAGACATCCTCCCAGTAACACAACATAAACGCAACACAACAAATACCCAGAATCCTTTGTATCCATAAGAATTCCTGACTATTTTAAACACCCCGCTAGGGGATTTTTTTATTTTTTATAAATCCAACAAACTACACAGCAATACCATAACAATGCAATCCAATTCCAAAACCAAACCTGACCCAGCAACACTCAGAACTGCAATAAACAGAGCAATTGAGAGGAGACACAAACACGACACAGAACAAACCAAAAGTAGTGAAACAAAAATGAATATTATCAACAACAGTATCAATATTAGTTATAATTTCAGCATAGCAGTGATTAAAAATCCCTCATTGACATTATCATTAGACATTTATAAAAATAAAAAAAAAGAACAATAGTGTCACAGTGGCTTACACTTGCATGGCATCTCATAAGCTGGACAACACACTGTGTCCAATGTTTTCACAAAGATAAAATAAGTCATATTTTTGGTTCGTTTAATAGTTAAAACAAATTTACATTATTTCAATCAGTTGATAAAACATTGTCCTTTACAATTATAAAAGCTTTTTACAAAAATCTACTACTCTGCTATCATGTCAGCAGACTGGGGTAGATCCTGCTGAAATCCTATGTATTGAATGAATACAGAATCCTTTTAAATCGGGAAAAAAATAGTTTTTGAATCGAGAATCGTGTTGAATTGAAAAAAAAAATCGATTTTTAATCGAATCGTGACCCCAATAATCGATATTGAATCGAATCGTGGGACACCCAAAGATTCGCAGCCCTAGTTCTTATAGCAAGTAAATTTGAAAGCACCATTTTTTGTGTCCTCAGCTTTAAAGTTTCGTTAGAGTAGAACAACAAATGGACTTTATATGCTTAATTGTGTTTCATTGTATCCATTAAACCATATCCAATCGTATATATAATCCGCAAACTATGTAAAACAAGTGCTGTCAAACGATCAAAAAATGTAATCGCGATTAATTACAGTGAAAATATGTACTTGCAGAATTTAAGGAAAGGCCTCTTTATTTGTAAAGAACTTTTCATACACAAGGCAGACTCAAAGTGCTTCACAGACAACAAAGTGAAATGAAAGAAAATAAAAGCAAAATTAAAATGCAGACAATAAAAATAAAAACAGTGCGGACGTTAAAAGTTAAAAGATTTAGCTGAAAGCCAAGGTGAACATAAACGTTTTCAGTGTAATTTTAAAAGTAGTCAGAGTTGGGGAAAGTCTGACATCTTCAGGAAGTTTATCCCAGCTATTTGTTGCGTAGTGACTGAATGATTTAAATTAACTTTTAAAAGAAACACTATTTTGACACAAATTAAGTTTTATTCTCAAAGTGTCGTACACAAACATTTTGAAATGTTTTGCCAAACAGAAAGTTGTTAATTTGCTCAAAACCTGGTGACCATAGAATAAGAATGATATTCACATTTGGCAATAATGTAGCAAACAACAAAGTACATATGGACATGTGTATTTTGAAATAGAATTTGAATTTTGAATATTGCGCTCTGAATACCTTTGGCTATTTTTGGAGATTGACGTCACTGGAGTAATACTTTCGCACACTGCCCATATTATCAGATCAGTCATACTGGGAATACGCAAACATTACACAGAGATGTGCTGTCTATTATTCACAACTAATAACATATTTGTTTTAAATGTATGTTTACATTATTTGAGCTTTTTTGAGAAAATAGCAAAAATGCAAATTACTGGATGAAGTCATGGTGACCACACACCCTTAACCAAACCCCCACCGCCACAGGTATCTTGGCAGTTTAGGGCACTGGTCCCCAACCACCGGGCTCGATTGGTACCGGGCCGCAGAATATTTTTTTCTAAATTTTTTATTTTTTTTTAATTGTATTTTATTTTATTTTTTTTAATTAAATCAACATAAAAAACACAAGATACACTTACAATTAGTGCACCAACCCCAAAAAATACCTTTTTCATGACTAAAAAAATAATCCGCCCCAAACAAACCCCCCCCCCTGGCTGGGATGTGGGCCAAATTATCAAGCATTGACCAATCCGCAGCTACAAAAAGGTAGGGGACCAGTAGTTTAGGGTAAACCTTGTGTGTCCAAGTGTGATTTTAAGATGTGTAGCAAAGCTTGTGGTTTTCTTATTTGAAATGTTTCATTCTGCAGGCGTATACACTTAGCCATGAGGATTGAGGTTTTTTCTTTCACCCGCCACTTTAAAAAGCGTATTTTTCTCCTTCTGAATGAACGAATGCTAATAGTGTGTCCTCACAGCTTCTGGGTGCATGCGTTTCCAACTGTGGCAAAATCTTCCACCTGGAGGTGTGCTCCAGAGAGTTTGCCAGTGAAGTCAGTAACGTCCTAAACAAGGTAGCCCCTCACCTCTGCACCCTCTTATCTGACTGTGTTAGCTTTAAGATGCTGTATAACTTTTTCAGGGCCACCCCAAAGTGTGTGAGAAGCTGAAGGCACTGATGGTGGAGTGGGCAGAGGACTTCCGCAGTGACCCCCAACTCAGTTTGATCTCGGCTATGATCAAAAATCTACGAGAGCAAGGAGTTACCTTCCCTGCTGTGGGCTCGCAGGTCATTTTTTAAAAATTGTTTAATTACCGTATTTTCCGCACTATAAGGCGCACAGGATTATAAGGTGCACTTTCAGTGAATGGCCTATTTTAATACTTTGTTCATATATAAGGCGCACCGTATTATAAGGCGCATAGAATAGATGTTACAGTAGAGGCTGGGGTTAGGTTATGCATCCTTTAGATCATGGGTGTCAAACTCTGGCCTGCGGGCCAAATTTGGCCCGCTGTGTATTTTAATTTGGCCCTTGAGGCAATATCAAACTAACATTAGAACTGGCCTGCCGCTGTAACACCGCATTCACCGCTAATACTCCCGATTTTGCCGGAAGACACTCAAAGTACAGTGCCCCTCCCAAATTTCATCCCGGACAACAATATTGGGGGTGGGCCTTAAAGGCATTGCCTTTGGCGTTCTCTACAACCTGTCGCCACGTCCACTTTTCCTCCATACAAACAGCGTGCTGTCCCTGTCACATAATATATGCGGCTTATACACTCACTCAAGTGAATGCAATGCATACTTGGTCAACAGCCATATAGGTCACACTGAGGGTGGCCGTATAAACAACTTTAACACTGTTACAAATATGCGCCACACTGTGAACCCACACCAAACAAGAATGACAAACACATTTCGGGAGAACATCCGCACCGTAACACAACATAAACACAACAGAACAAATACCCAGAAGCCCTTGCAGCACTAACTTCTGGGAAGCTACAATATACAACCCCCGCCATCACCAAACCCCGCCGCCGAAAAGAGGCATTCAGTTTTTATTTAAATTTTGATATGCCATTGATATTTTTTGATTATTATTATTATTTGAAACTCGATTTTGCATGTCACTATAAAGTTATATAAGCCTTGCTTGTTCAATATTTAATGCAAAACTTGTTTGGGTCCCTATTAAAAGGTTAATTTGTTCAACCTCGGCCCGCGGCTTTGTTCGGTTTTCAATTTTGGCCCACTCTGTATTTGAGTTTGACACCCCTGCTTCAGATGGAGCTGCGCTAAAGGAAATGTCAACAAAACAGTCAGATAGGTCAGTCAAACTTTATTAATAGATTACAAACCAGCGTTCTGACAACTCCGTTCACTCCCAAAATGAATAAACAGCTGTTTTATTATTTTCCCCGATTCAATAAACACGTAAAAAAAACGTCTGATACTGTTACGGTAAATCAAACGTTAATGCAATCACAATATAGTAACACTCGAAATAGTGCAAAGCAATAATATATCAATAACTCAACGTTGCTCAAAGGATAATGTCACACAACACAACACACAAAATAAACATGTAAAGCTCACTTTATTAAGTTATTCCTCAAATTCTTCTTCTTCAGTGTCTGAATCAAACAGTTGGGCGAATACGGCATCCGTCTCGTCGAAGTCGTCATTAAACGAGTCAGTGTCGCTGATGTTAATGTTAAATTCTCTCGCTACTGCTCTATTCCCTTCTTCTACTGTATGACTGATCGCCTTGAGTTTAAACTCTGCGTCATAAGCCTGTCTCCTATTAGGAGCCAATTTGGAGTCTTTACATAAACACACAGAAACGGCATGGGGGAAAATTAAGTCGGCGGCTGCTTACCGTAGTTGCGAGACCTGTTGTGGCTCAATATTGGTCCATATGTAAGGCGCACCGGATTACAAGGCGCACTGTCAGCTTTTGAGAAAATTTGAGGTTTTTAGGTGGGCTTTGTAGTGCGGAAAATACGGTATATGTTTTATATCCAGACATGTACAGTATGTGATGACCATGGTCTTGCAGGCTGCAGAGCAAGCTAAAGCCAGTCCTGCATTAGTGGCAAAGGATCCTGCAAATTCCTCAAACAAGAAAGAAGAAGAAGACTTGGCCAAAGGTAATGTAAAAAACGTACAAACAAAATACCTGTTTGCCCCTTTTCATAAACACATTATGATATTATGACTTCACACAGAAGATGGTACTTGAATTCAGCTTCCTCCATCTGGTATACACCTGGTCTGCCAGAGAATAAAGACCACAGAGCAGGAGGGCTCACTGTAAACAATTTATAGGGTCAAACCTCTCTGTTTTTTTAAAAAAGACACAACTTTTGGAGACTTGCATAAAACCAAGTACTTTTTTCAACAAGCAGCAGGTCTTAAAGATCTATGTTTCTTAACAATTGGGCAATTGTTGAGTCGTGGACCCCCCTAGAAGGCCGGCAAATATATCAGTTTCATATCAATCTCTGGTCCAAAAATTTAAGTGGGCAAGCTGTATTTTCTTTTGCCCTACAATTTTACTGACAGTTTAGAGACAAATTCATTGTTTATTTAGTTTATCATCATTTTATGTAAATGTATTTTCCGTCAGGTATTGATGAGTACATTCTTATGCAGTATAATTGGTTACTACTTATTTTTTAATCTGCCTGACGTAAGCCTAAAGTTTGTGTTAAATAAATAATAATCTTTGTGATTAACTTATGGTTTTATGTCGGGGTGTAACAGTACACAAAAATTTCGGTTCGGCACAAACCTCGGTTCAGAGGTCACGGTTCGGTTCATTTCAGTACAGTAAGAAAACAACAATATATACATTTTTGGGTTATTTATTTACCAAATTTGCAAAATCTTCCACCAAAAATATTTTTCCAAGTGGAATATTTGATGTGACGTAAACGGAAACTTGGATAGGTCAATAATTCATAATAACATTGATTTTGATTCAATAATATGTTTTGAGCAGTTTTGAAAGAAAAAAAGTTTTGTTTTATTAGTCAACGTTGCAACCTTTTGTAAATTACATTTAGCATATAAGCTTTTTTATTTCACTTATGTTTATATTTTTGTTTATTTTAATAGTATTTTTAGAATATGCCCTGGGCTTTTAAAACATTAGCTGTGGGCCGCAAATTGCCTCCTGGTCACACTTTTGACCCCCAAGCTATAGATAATAAAAAAAAAAAAAAAACTGAAATCGATTGGTAAAAAGCAGAGCCTGGCGACACATGCGCGTTTATCATAACTCTCTCGCTGTCTTTGCCCCTCCCTCACGAATGCTGCTGCGCACACAATGTGTTTTGTTTTCAACCCCCTTCTTAACTCTGAACGTACATTAAAAATACACGCAACCCAAACTTGAGGCATTTAAGAAACTCCACCCGGACAGCTCCGCAAAAGAGGACATATCCGGTGAAAAGAGGAGGTATGGTCAGTCTTATCGTAGCTCGGTCGCTGCTAGCATGCTGTGTGTTGTTGTTTTTTTTGATTGATTGAAACTTTTATTAGTAGATTCCACAGTACAGTACATATTCCGTACAATTGACCACTAAATGGTAACATCCAAATAAGTTTTTCAACTTGTTTAAGTCGGGGTCCACGTTCACCAATTCATGGTGCCTCGGTGTGCACTGTTTACACAACGTGCGGTGCGCTACTTAATATGTCCGTGTGGAACTCGTTCGTTACGCCTCCGAACCGAACCGAAACCCCCGTACGGAAACGGTTCAATACAAATACACGTACCGTTACACCCTTAGTTTTATGTCATTTGACAAGATTGTTAATTGTAAGTAGGTTAGATATAATTATTACATTAGTTTCAAATTAAGAGTAAGATTACTAATTCAGGGGCAGCGTGGTGGAGTACAGGGTTTAGTGCATGTGTCTCACAATACGAAGGTCCTGAGTTCAATCCCGGGCTCGGCATCTTTCTGTGTGGAGTTTGCATGTTCTCCCCGTGACTGCGTGGATTCCCTCAGGGTACTCCGGCTCCTTCCCGCCTCCAAAGACATGCAACTGGGGATGGGTTGTTTGGCAACACTAAATGGTCCCTCGTGTGTGAATGTTGTCCGTCTATCTGTGTTGGCCCTGGGAGGAGGTGGCCACTTGTCCAGGGTGTACTCCGCCTTCCGCCCAAATCCAGCTGAGATAGGCTCCAGCACCCCATGCAACCCCAAAATGGGCAAGCGGTAAAAAATCGATGGATTACTAATTCAGTGTTAATATTTATGTAAGCCCCTCGGTAGTGGAACATTTGGGGCTCCTGGTCAAAAAAGGTTAAAAACCCTTGCCTTTTACATGTCTCTCTGATCTTGAGTTTGATTAAATGTGTCATCACTCTTTTTTTTTTTTTTTTTTTGCACCACATGCAGCTATTGAGCTGTCCTTGAAGGAGCAGAGACAACCTCAGACGTCCTTGTCCAGCCTCTACCCCAACACCTCTGGCCTGCTGCCCTCACACAAGTCTGATGGCAGGAAGGTCCGCGCCATTTACGACTTTGAGGCCGCCGAGGACAACGAGCTCACCTTCAAGTCGGGGGAGATCATCACTATCCTAGATGACAGGCAAGCCCACGCACACACACACACACACACACACACACACACACTCACACAGCAGCAACAGTGTGCCTTGTGATATACTACGTTGTGTCAACCTCACTCCCGCCTTAAGAGCTGAGCTCATTGTCCAGGGCGATGAGCTCATTGGCTAGCGCCACTAGACACTGACTCTTCTAGATCAGTGGTGATTTGTGGTCACAAGTTTGAGTCTGGCTTGTGCAGGATGACCACTGTTACATTGTCTCCTGACTAAGATGTCCTGTTCTGCTTTCTTGAATGCAGTGACCCCAACTGGTGGAAGGGGGAGACGTATCAAGGGGCGGGGCTGTTCCCCTCCAACTTTGTCACTGCTGACCTCACCGCTGAGCCTGAGATGAGTATGTACAATTACAAACTCACACACTCCATTATAGCTTGTTTGCAAGCAAAATAAGTGATGAAATATAACTTGTTTAAAGGGGAACATTATCACAATTTCAAAAGGGTTAAAAACAATAAATATCAGTTCCCAGTGGCTTGTTGTATTTTTTGAAGTTTTTTTCAAAATTTTACCGGTCTCAGAATATCCCTAATAAAGCTTTAAAGTGCCTTATTTTCGGCTCTCTGCGAAGACACTGGCCATTTCCCTGTGACGTCACACAGTGCTGCCAATGTAAACAAACAATGGGAATACCACAGCAAGATGTAGTGACATTAGCTCGGATTCAAACTCGGATTTCAGCGACTTAAGCGATTCAACAGATTACGCATGTATTGAAACAGATGGTTGGAGTATGAAAATATTGAAGAAGAAACTGAAGCTATTGAGCGAATAGCTATTGACGCTATTCATAGCCATAGCATGGCCGAATAGCTGCGTTAGCATCGCCGGTGAAATGTGCGGACCAAACGATCAGGACTTTGGCATCTTGTGACACTGGAGCAACTTAAATCCGTCGATTGGTAAGTGTTTTTTTTCGCATTAAATGTGGGTGGAAGGAAACGTAATATAGTTGCAAATGCATCTGCAGGTTATCCATACATCTCTGTTCCATGTCTGCTTTAGCACCGCCGGTAAATAGCATGTTAGCATCGATTAGCGTAGCATGTTAGCATCGATTAGCTGGCAGTCAACATTAACAAAACTCACCTTTGTGATTTTGTTGACTTTATCGTTGCAAATGCATCTGCAGGTTATCCATACATCTCTGTCCCATGTCTGCCTTAGCATCGCCGGTCAAATGTGGAGACACTCCGGCACATTCAATGGGGGTCTGGCGGCAGACACTTTCGCATCTTCGGGCCAGTGGTGCAACTTGAATCCCTCCCTGTTAGTGTTGTTACACCCTCCGACAACACACCGTCAAGGCATGATGTCTCCAAGGTTCCAAAAAATAGTCAAAAAAACGGAAAATAACAGAGCTGAGACCCGGTGTTTGTAATGTGTTGAAAATGAAAATGGTGGGTGTGTTACCTCGGCGATGTCACAATCTGACGTCATCGCCTCCAGCGAGATAAACAGAAAGGCGTTTAATTTGCCAAATTCACCCATTTAGAGTTCGGAAATCGGTTAAAAAAATAGATGGTCTTTTTTCTGCACTATCAAGGTATATATTGACGCTTGCATAGGTCTGGTGATAATGTTCCCCTTTAACAAATTTTCTCCGAAATTTTGAATTAACGTTGTTTTAAAAGAGTGCTTTTTGAAATGTTTTTTTTTTTTTTTAAATCAACATAAAAATACACAAGATACACTTTCCATTAGTGCATCAACCCCCCAAAGAAAACCCCTCCCTCCCCCATTCACACTCATCCACACCCACCCACACAAAAAAGGGTTGTTTCTTTCTGCTACCAAAATTCTGGTTCCCACAACATATATAACACAGTCTGCAAGGGACACAGTCCCTGAAACACACATGATTGTGTGTGTTGATGGTCCACTAACACTATCATTAATTACTATTTATAATATAATTGTTTTATATGATTTTACTTTCTTTTTTATCCAAGAAATGTTTTATTTTATTTTATTTTTTATCTCATTTTATTTTATTTTTTATCTCATTTTATAAAAAAAATAACCTTATCTTCACCAGACCAGGTTGTTAATGGAATTAGACTTGTCTAAAAGGTTTTTAAAACCAGGTCCAGTCCAGATAATGTCCAAGTCGGGCTCAGCAACACACACCCTCATCCATGTACAAGAACAAAAATTAGGGAAACAACAGATTGCATATAAGTTATAGACAAAATTACATTTTCATAAAAAGTATTTGTGTATAGTGCATATTATGTCCAAGTCAGACTCAACCTTCATTTTGTACACTCAAAAATAGGGAACACAATAACGGATAACATATATGTTGCTGTTGTTGCATATCTATAAACATTATTACATTTTCACAATAAGCCTTTAAGGATTTCCCATCTTTTTTCATGTTTTTTGGCATCATTATCGTTGTCAATCATGTATCTTTCTAAAGTTAAAAAATACTGAATAAATGTTTTAAAGAAAGTAATACTAAGTAAATGTCTATTCTTGGCCTTAAAAATAAACCTTTTACCAAGTACTATAATTAAATTGACTAAGTCATGCTTGTCAATGAACTCTCCTAAAATAACAGAAACTACATCAAGCTTCATAAACAAACCAATCCTTGAACACGTTTTTTCAACTTCCACCCAAAAAGAAGACACAATATGACAATACCAAAACAAATGCAGGGTGGATTCAGACTCCTGACAGCAAAAACGGCAATCATCTGACTCAGTCATATTCCATAGTTTTAACATTTTCCCCGTGGGTAAGAAGTTATAAATAATTTTAATTTGAAAATAACGGTTTTGCACATCGATAGTAGTTTTGTAGATTAGTTTGAATATGGCATCCCACGGCAACGGGCAGTCAAAAAAGTCCTCCCATTTTCCATATGTGTTGTATGGGACAGCCTTCAAAGATTTCTTTATTAAAAAAAAATGTATATATTTTTATTTTAGTTCCTTTTTGCCAACTAGAATTTCTTATTAGAGGTTTACAAATTAATTCTTCATGACCAGCCAATACCCAATTGAGGTTGTGGAGGAACGACGTGGGTTGGTTCCACTTGGGAGGTCCTTTGGGTGGATTTTTTTTATCTCATCACAATTGACACCTTTGACATCCATCATTTTTACATTTTGTGTGTTTGATTTATTGTTGACAATATGCTAACACATGGTTTCTGCGGGTCATTAAAAAGCATTAAAAGCAGGGCTGCACAATTAAAGCCCCACTTAAGAACATTCAATTTTGGCAGACAAAAGCGGTAGTGTTTTGCCTGAATGAAGACCATAGCTTCGTAAATCGTCAGAAACTACTATTACAACTATACAAACTGATAACCATAATACCACAGTGGTTCAGTATGTATCATCTTTCCACTGTAGGAACTTACATATTTTACTCCAACTTTATACCGTATTTCTCGGAGTATAAGTCGCACCTGACGTAAATGCATAATAAAGATGGTAAAACATATATAAGTTGCACTGGAGTATAAGTCGCATTTTTGGGCAAAATTTATTTGATAAAACCCAACACCAAGAATAGACATTTGAAAGGCAATTTAAAATAAATAAAGAATAGTGAACAACAGGCTGAATAAGTGTACGTTATATGAGGCATAAATAACCAACTGCTATGTTAACCTAACATATTATAGTAAGAGTCATTCAAATAACTATAACATATAGAACATGCTATACCTTTACCAAACTATCTGTCACTCCTAATCCATAAATCCTATGAAATCTTACACGTCTAGTCTCTTACGTGAATGAGCTAAATAATATTATTTGATTTTTTTACGGTAATGTGTTAATAATTTCACACATAAGTCGCCCCTGAGTATAAAACTGCGACTTATAGTCAGAAAAATACGGTACTTGCGTTTTGCAGTCATTGCCTCTTTTTTTTTCTTTATACAGTTCATTTGACTTTTTTGCGTGGCTGGTCGTGTCAGTGTAGACCTGCGACTTATCAAGCTGGTGGCTTTTTATTTTTACCACGCAAATTTCTGATAGCTAAAATTAACATTATCGTTTTGATTTGATTATCAAAAGGTACTCACTAGTAAAGCAGGAACCACCATGGTAGTGTCGGTATGAAATCCCTCCTTCTCTTTTAGCTCACACCAGAGAGTGAAAGCCAGGCCAATGTTGATCCTTCACTGTCCTTTTATCCGGGTAGCTTCCCTTTTTTTGGTCTCCAAAAAACTTTTGATTTATTTTCGTTTTTTATCTTGTTTTGTACCTTTTGCCATGAGAGCAGTAATTGCACGTAGGCGTTCGCATCGATTTCTTTCTTTGCAACGAAAGGGGAAGAGGGAGTGACATATGCCATGAAGCAAATCAGCACATTTGTATTGTTTTGTGTAGCAGGGTTCCTGCCTGCCTCCTCAAAATAGCTTTGTGTCTGTGAAAGCGATACAGACCCCCTCAGGCCATGACAGAGGTGTCATTCAATTAGTTGAAAATCGAAGTATCATCCCATAAGTTATGAAAATATTCTAAGAAGGTGGAAAAGTTACTTAGTGTAAAAAACTCCTGTGGATGTACTACCAGTCTGTGGTTGCCAGTGTTCTGTTCTACATGGTAGTGTGCTGGGGGGGCAGTACATCTAAGAAGGACAGCTCCAGACTTGAGATACTGATCAGGCGGGCCGGTTCTACAATGGGAATGAAACTAGACTCACTGGGGACAGTGGCAGAGAAGAGGACTGTTGACAAACTAGTGAGCATCCTGGATGATGCCAGTCACCCTCTGCATAGTGTTATCAGTAGCCAGAGGAGCCTGTTCAGTGCTAGACTGCTTCATCCTAAGTGCAGGACTAATAGACTCAAGAACTCCTTTGTCCCACACACCATTAGACTGTACAACTCCTCTCTGGGGCGGGGGGTACTAGGATGACAGGGGATGCAAAACAATAATAGTGCAATACGTTTTCATAACATGGTCACTACTGCCTATTTTGTCTTGTTATATTCTTATTTTACTGTTATATTTTTATTCCCATTGTTGCTTTTTTATTTTTTATTCTTATTGTAATATTTCTCTATTTTGTTTCCATTTAAACCCACATTATTTACTTTTTACTTTTATTTAAATTGATCTCAACTCTGTACAGTGTTGCTGGAATTTAAATTTTCCTGAAGGAATCAAAAAAGTGCTATCTATCTATGTATCTATCTATTTAAGCTCATTTTAAATGTGACCACAATTCTGACAGCTACTAATAAATAAGGGTAATCGTCAGCTATGTTTACATTTAAAGAACAAGCTCCGCTGCATTTCAAACCATGCACATTCACAATCAACAGTCAGCCAAACACGAGAGGGTGACCAATAGACAATGGACTCATTTGAGAGCAAGTGAGAGTGAGTGACAACAAAGTCTGAAGGTAGATCAGCCACTAGCTCCCGAAAATATTAGGAAAAATAAATGCATTATCACGTCAGTGCCCTTCCGTCCTGCAAAATTACCCACAGGGTACCAGAAGGCACGCATTATAGCGCTATAAATAGTTTGCCTGCAGTATTGTTTATTATTATAACAATATCACTAATACTTGGTTAATATTCAAATCATGACGAAAAGTATTGTTGGTGGTTTTTGAATGTTTTTTTTATTGGATTTTATTGGCAAAGTAGATTAACTCCCATTGGCTCGGCTATAAGCAGACTTTTATTTATGTTTATTTACAAGCTAGAATGCATTAAAAAAATACATCCGTCTCAATGTTTTTCATAAAGATTGTGAATGATAGGCAAATTTAAAAAAAAAAGTGCAGGTCTTCTTTAACAAGCTGACCAATCACAGCTCCTTTTTTTTTTTTAACATTTTTTCAACAACAGTGTGATAAAACAGTCAAACAATTGAAACATACAAGTAAAGATGTCTCTAGTTTTTCGAAATATGTACATAGGAATATTTTTTTGCTATACTTTTCAAACATCAATTCAGAAATTGAAACAAAACTACCTTAAAAAAAACAGAAGAAATAACATATACAAAAGATAACAAAAGAAAATAGAAAAATAAAAATAACATTTCACGATTTATTGTTTTTGTTTTCCCTTTATTGAAATTGTATTTTTAATGTCTTTTAGGATGTGGCTCAAAGTTAGAATTTTTTCAATATCAAAACATCGGACTATAAGTCTTAGTTTTTTTCATAGTTTGAAATATACTTTTGCGTCACATATACTCCGGAGAGACTCCATCCATCCATCCATCCATCATCTTCCGCTTATCCAAGGTCGGGTCGCGGGGGCAGCAGCCTAAGCAGGGAAGCCCAGACTTCCCTATCTCCAGCCACTTCGTCTAGCTCTTCCTGGGGGATCCCGAGGCGTTCCCAGGCCAGCCGGGAGACATAGTCTTCCCAACGTGTCCTGGGTCTTCCCCGTGGCTTCCTACCAGCTGGACGTGCCCTAAACACATCCCTAGGGAGGCGTTCGGGTGGCATCCTGACCAGATGCCCGAACCACTTCATCTGGCTCCTCTCCATGTGGAGGAGCAGCGGCTTTACGTTGAGCTCCTCCCGGATGGCAGAGCTTCTCACCCTATCTCTAAGGGAGAGCCCCGCCACCCGGCGGAGGAAACTCATTTCGGCCGCTTGTACCCGTGATCTTATCCTTTCGGTCATGACCCAAAGCTCATGACCATAGGTGAGGATGGGAACGTAGATCGACCGGTAAATTGAGAGCTTTGCCTTCCGGCTCAGCTCCTTCTTCACCACAACGGATCGATACAACGTCCGCATTACTGAAGACGCCGCACCGATCCGCCTGTCGATCTCACGATCCACTCTTCCCCCACTCGTGAACAAGACTCCTAGGTACTTGAACTCCTCCACTTGGGGCAGGGTCTCCTCCCCAACCCGGAGATGGCACTCCACCCTTTTCCGGGCAAGAACCATGGACTCGGACTTGGAGGTGCTGATTCTCATTCCGGTCGCTTCACACTCGGCTGCGAACCGATCCAGTGAGAGCTGAAGATCCCGGCCAGATGAAGCCATCAGGACTACATCATCTGCAAAAAGCAGAGACCTAATCCCGTGGCCACCAAACCGGAACCCCTCAACGCCTTGGCTGCGCCTAGAAATTCTGTCCATAAAAGTTATGAACAGAATCGGTGACAAAGGACAGCCTTGGCGGAGTCCAACCCTCACTGGAAACGTGTCCGACTTACTGCCAGCAATGCGGACCAAGCTCTGGCACTGATCATACAGGGAGTGGACTATGTTCTGACACTGATCATACAGGGAGTGGACTATGTTCTGACACTGATCATACAGGGAGCGGACCGCCACAATAAGACAGTCCGATACCCCATACTCTCTGAGCACTCCCCACAGGACTTCCCGAGGGACACGGTCGAATGCCTTCTCCAAGTCCACAAAGCACATGTAGACTGGTTGGGCAAACTCCCATGCACCCTCAAGAACCCTGCCGAGAGTATAGAGCTGGTCCACAGTTCCACGACCAGGACGAAAACCACACTGTTCCTCCTGAATCCGAGGTTCGACTATCCGGCGAAGCCTCCTCTCCAGTACACCTGAATAAACCTTACCGGGAAGGCTGAGGAGTGTGATCCCACGATAGTTGGAACACACCCTCCGGTCCCCCTTCTTAAAGAGAGGGACCACCACCCCGGTCTGCCAATCCAGAGGTACCGCCCCCGATGTCCACGCGATGCTGCAGAGTCTTGTCAACCAAGACAGCCCCACAGCATCCAGAGCCTTAAGGAACTCCGGGCGGATCTCATCCACCCCCGGGGCTTTGCCGCCGAGGAGCTTTTTAACTACCTCAGCGACCTCAGCCCCAGAAATAGGAGAGTCCACTACAGATTCCCCAGGCACCGCTTCCTCAAAGAAAGACGTGTTGGTGGGATTGAGGAGGTCTTCGAAGTATTCCCTCCACCGATCCACAACATCCGCAGTCGAAGTCAGCAGAACACCATCCGCACCATACACGGTGTTGATAGTGCACTGCTTCCCCTTCCTGAGGCGCCGTATGGTGGTCCAGAATCGCTTCGAAGCCGTCCGGAAGTCGTTTTCCATGGCTTCCCCGAACTCTTCCCATGTCCGAGTTTTTGCCTCCGCGACCGCTAAAGCTGCACACCGCTTGGCCCGTCGGTACCCGTCCACTGCCTCCGGAGTCCTATGAGCCAAAAGAACCCGATAGGACTCCTTCTTCAGCTTGACGGCATCCCTCACTGCTGGTGTCCACCAACGGGTTCTGGGATTACCGCCACGACAGGCACCAACAACCTTGCGGCCACAGCTCCAATCAGCCGCCTCGACAATAGAGGTTCGGAACATGGTCCACTCGGACTCAATGTCCCGCACCTCCCTCGTGACATGTTCAAAGTTCTCCCGGAGGTGTGAATTGAAACTCTCTCTGACAGGAGACTCTGCCAGACGTTCCCAGCAGACCCTCACAATGCGCTTGGGCCTGCCAGGTCTGTCCGGCATCCTCCCCCACCATCGCAGCCAACTCACCACCAGGTGGTGATCGGTAGAAAGCTCTGCCCCTCTCTTCACCCGAGTGTCCAAAACATAAGGCCGCAAATCCGATGACACAACTACAAAGTCGATCATGGAACTGCGGCCTAGGGTGTCCTGGTGCCAAGTGCACATATGGACACCCTTATGTTTGAACATGGTGTTTGTTATGGACAATCCGTGACGAGCACAAAAGTCCAATAACAAAACACCACTCGGGTTTAGATCCGGGCTACCATTCTTCCCAATCACGCCTCTCCAGGTTTCACTGTCGTTGCCAACATGAGCGTTGAAGTCTCCCAGTAGGACAAGGGAATCACCCGGAGGAGCACTTTCCAGTACTCCCTCGAGTGTACCCAAAAAGGGTGGGTATTCTGAACTGCTGTTTGGTGCGTAAGCACAAACAACAGTCAGGACCCGTCCCCCCACCCGAAGGCGAAGGGAAGCTACCCTCTCGTCCACTGGGTTGAACTCAAACGTACAGGCTTTGAGCCGGGGGGCAACCAGAATTGCCACCCCAGCCCGTCGCCTCTCACTGCCGGCAACGCCAGAGTGGAAGAGGGTCCAGTCCCTCTCGAGAGAACTGGTTCCAGAGCCCTTGCTGTGCGTCGAGGTGAGTCCGACTATATCCAGCCGGAACTTCTCTACCTCGCGCACTAGCTCAGGCTCCTTCCCCCCCAGTGAGGTGACGTTCCACGTCCCAAGAGCTAGCTTCTGTAGCCGAGGATCGGACCGCCAAGTGCCCTGCCTTCGGCTGCCGCCCAGCTCACAATGCACCCGACCTCTATGGCCCCTCCTATGAGTGGTGAGCCCATTGAAGGGATGACCCACGTTGCCTCTTCGGGCTGTGCCCGGCCGGGCCCCATGGGGACAGGCCCGACCACCAGGCGCTCGCCATCGTGCCCCAACTCCGGGCCTGGCTCCAGAGCGGGGCCCCGGTGACCCACGTCCGGGCGAGGGAAATCTGGGTTCATTTTGTTGTAATTCCATAGAAGTCTTTGAGCTGCTCTTTGTCTGATCCCTCACCTAGGACCTGTTTGTCTTGGGAGACCCTACCAGGGGGCATGAAAGCCCCCAGACAACATAGCTCCTAGGATCATTGGGACACGCAAACTCCTCTACCACAATAAGGTAGCAGCTCAGAGAGGAGTCGGAGAGACTTACGTGTGAAATTATTAACTCATTACCATAAAATATCAACTAATATTATTTATCTCATTCGCGAAAGAGACGAAGAAAATGTCAGCAATCGTCACACACACGTCAACCAAAAGGATTCGGCGGGGGAGGGTCATGGCAGAAGTGCATTGTGGGTCATGGAATGCTAACTGCTATATGTTACTGCCATAGCTATTAAAATGGATATATTCATCGTTGGCGGTAATTTATAAAAACTGAGAAGGGCTGAACAAAAATGGCAGCGAATAGGAAATCATGTACTGCAGATTACAAGCTGGACGTAGTGAAATATGCAGCAGAAAAGGACAAGAGGAAGCGGCGCATACCTTTGGAGTTGGCAGAGTTGTTTAGAAGCGACATCGAGGAAGAAGATTTCATGGGATTTATGGATTAGGAGTGACAGATTGTTTGGTAAAGGTATAGCATGTTCAATATGTTATAGTTATTTGAATGACTCTTACCATAATATGTTAGGTTAACATAGCAGGCACCTTCTCAGTTGGTTATTTATGCCTCATATAACGTACACTTATTCAGCCTGTTGTTCACTATTCTTTATTTATTGTAAATTGCCTTTCAAATGTCTATTCTTGGTGTTGGATTTTATCCCAAAAATTTCTCCCAAAAATGCGATTTATACTCCTGTGCGACGTATATATGCTTTTTTCCTTCTTTATTATGCATTTTCGGCCGGTGCGACGTATACTCCGGAGTGATTTATAATCCGAAAAATACGGTACGTAGGGGGAGGAGCATGACACGTTGCGTATGCAAGCTATGTGACGCAAAAGTATATTTCAGCCTTTAGCTAACACAGTTAGTTGTGACTAGTGAGAAGCAGTGCCAATGAAGTAACAAAAGTTAGGAGGAAAAAAGGTTATTACAAAGCCAAATGTCCCTGTGTGGGATTATTTAATCTTCAAACTGAATGAGAAACACGAGCCCATCAACACGGAAGTACGAACGACCAAGTATGCCATGATGACATTGGCAACAAAAAAAATATATAAAAAAACATCCCCACCTAGTTTTTCCCAACTGGGCAAAACTGTACTTGAAGATGTTCAATATATCTGGAGTTGCAATTTGTGCCAACAGAAATTGAGTCCACTTTATTTTTGTTTGTTTACCTATTTGGAATAATTAAGTTATTGACCTTCTAAATACACTAGTAAAAACCTACTGCAGTAATGACCAATAAGTTTATTGCGTTTGAAAGCGTACATATCGGGAAAATTAGAAAATGAGAATTCAGCAAAAATGGCTGGCTGGCTAACTTTTTGAAAGCCCTGTCCATTGGAAACCCAGACAGGCTTTTTGCAGCATGTGCAAAATGACCCCCTAAACCAGTGGTTCTCAAATGGGGGTACGCCTACCCCTGGGGGTACTTGAAGGTATTCCAAGGGGCACGTGAGATGTTTTAAAAATATTCTAAAAATAGCAACAATTCAAAAATCTTTTATGAATATATTTATTGAATAATACTTCAACAAAATATGAATGTAAGTTCATAAACTGTGAAAAGAAATGTAACAATGCAATATTCAGTGATGACAGCTAGATTTTTTGTGGACATGTTCCATAAATATTGATGTTAAAGATTTCTTTTTTTGTGAAGAAATGTTTAAAATGAAGTTGGTGAATCCAGATGGATCTCTATTACAATCCCCAAAGAGGGCACTTTAAGTTGATGATTACTTCTATGTGTAGAAATCTTTATTTATAATTGAATCACTTGTTTATTTTTCAACAACTTTTTAGTAATCTTTTTTTCCAAATAGTACAAGAAAGACCACTAGAAAGGAGAAATATTTTGCACTGTTATACAATTTAATAAATCAGAAACTGATGACATAGTGCTGTATTTTACTTCTTTATCTCTTTTTTTTTCAACCAAAAATGCTTTGCTCTGATAAGGGGGTACTTGAATTAAAAAAATGTTCACAGGGGGTACATCACTGAAAAAAGGTTGAGAACCACTGCCCTAAACATTGCTCAGGGGCACCATCAATGCAGTAAAATCACACACACGCTAATAGCTAATAAGAAGTTGGCGATTTGAGGCAGGCAAAACTGAAATTTATTTGGTGTGACCGACATAGCAGCCACAATTGTCAGCTGCCGCTACAACCACAGAAAAATAAATATAACCAATTGTAATTCATTTTACATTGAAAAACCCATTATTTAGCTACATTGACACCACACGTAAACTTTTAAAGTTGTCATGATTATCATTGTCAGATGCTTCATCTGCAGTAGGACATTACTTTTGTTTTAAGTGGCGTTAATTAAAACCTCTAAAGCAGGGGTCGGGAACTTTTTTGGCTGAGAGAGCCAAAAAGCCAAATATTTTAAAATATATTTCTGTAAGAGCCATATAATATTTTTTTTAACACTGAACACAACTAATCACGTGCATTTTTAAGTAAGACCAACATTTCTAGAGTATGATAAGTCTCTTATTCTTTGTAATAACATTGTTATTCGGAAGCTAACTGTGGAGGGGGCGTGGCCTGCGGGCCTGCAGCGACAGGTGCGTAGACGGCCCACCTGGGCCTTGTTATCTAATCACCTGTCGCTCTGTTATAAGCAGCAGCCAGGAGGAGAGGCTGGGTTGGGGCTGGAAATACTATTGCTGGAAAACAAATGAGAGACTTGTTGAAAAATAAAACAATATTGTAACCCTGAAACAGGCTCTCATGTCGGTGCTTGGGGGTCTGAAGAACCCCCAGGAGGGCAAGACCCACACTAACCAATAATAAATAAATAACTTCTTACCATTAACGCAACTTCTTGAACAGGTGCGGTAGAAAACGGATGGATGGATTAGAAATGCATGAGAATGTTTTATATTTTGAACATTATTTTTAACACTGTGATTACAAGTGGAATTATTCATTACTTATCGTGTTAAGCAACGTCAGCTCAAATTTATCTGAGAGCCAGGTGCAGTCATCAAAAGAGCCACATCTGGCTCTAGAGCCATAGGTTCCCTACCCCTGCTATAAAGGCCTAGTGGCCACATGTGTGGACAGCACCTTTTAGCTCTTATTTCCAAAATTGTGTACACTACTGAATTGGGGTCTTGGGGGAAAAAAAAAGTGTAAAAATAACAATGAGCATGTCACTAAACATGAAGCACACGTCTGGTACTTACGGAGTTAAGTACATCATATCAAAAGATGATTCCTAGTTTTTATTTTAACTAGGGTCCAATAAGCCCAAATAGCAAAGAGAAATAAAAAAAGTCATATAAACAAACAGCTTGGGCCTTAAGAGGCTAAATCAGTTTTGCTGATACCTGCAGAATCCCTATAACAAATGGCCTCTCTCCCTGATGTATACTCTCAAGCCTGCTTCTTTGTATGACTTTGTTTAATGTCATGTTGATGTTGTACTGCATTCATTTCAAATCTTAATAGTTGCATTTTGTCTTCCTAAGGCAGTGGTTCTCAAATGGGGGTAGGCGTACCCCTGGGGGTACTTGAAGGTATGCCAAGGGGTACGTGAGATTTTTCAAAAATATTCTAAAAATAGCAACAATTCAAAAATCCTTTACAAATATATTTATTGAATAGTATTTCAACAAAATAAGAATGTAAGTTCATAAACTGTGAAAAAATACGCATAATGCAATATTCAGTGTTGACAGCTAGATTTTTTGTGGAAATGTTCCATAAATATTGATGTTAAAGAGTTCTTTTTTTGTGAAGAAATGTTTAGAATGAAGTTGATGAATCCAGATGGATCTCTATTACAATCCCCAAAGAGCGCACTTTAAGTTGATGATTACTTCTATGTGTAGAAATCTTTATTTAGAATTGAATAACTTGTTTATTTTTCAGCAAATGTAGTTATTTTATATCTTTTTTTTCCAAATAGTTCAAGAAAGACCACTACAAATGAGCAATATTTTGCTATGTTTGCTCTGAT
This sequence comes from Nerophis ophidion, assembly GCF_033978795.1. Taxonomy (NCBI): domain Eukaryota; kingdom Metazoa; phylum Chordata; class Actinopteri; order Syngnathiformes; family Syngnathidae; genus Nerophis; species Nerophis ophidion. Next base: position 54,562,596 of record NC_084624.1, read on the forward strand.
TAGGGGGTATTTGAATCAAAGAAATGTTCACACGGGGTACATCACTGAAAAAAGTTTGAGAACCACTGTTCAAAGGGCTTTGAATCACGGGTGTCAAACTCTGGCCCGCCGTGTAATTTAATTTGGCCCTTGAGGCAATATCAATTTAGCATTAGAGCTGGCCCGCCGGTGTTATACAGCGTCTATGCCGCTGTAACACCGCATTCACAGATAATACTCATACTTGCCAACCATCCTAATTTTCCCGGTAGACTCCCAAAGTTCAGTGCCCCTCCCGAAAATCTCCCGGGACAACCATTCTCCCAAATTTCTACCGATTTCCACCTGGACAACTATATTGGGGGCGTGCACTTAAGGCACTGCCTTTAGCGTTCTCTACAACCTGTCGTCACGTCCGCTTTTACTCCATACTAACAGCGTGTCACATAATATTTGTGGCTTTTACACACACACACACACACACACACACACACACACAAGTGAATGCAAGGCATACTTGGTCAACAGCCATACAGGTCACACTGAGGGTGGCATATAAACAACTTTAGCACTGTTACAAATATGGGCCACACGGTGAACCCAAACCAAACAAGAATGAAAAACACATTTCGGGTGAACATCCGCACCATAATACAACAGAACAAATACCCAGAATCCCTTGCAGCACTAACTCTTCTGGGAAACTTCCAGCAAACTGAACAACAATTAACGTTTTATTCATGCATTTTCTCTTGCTACTTCAAGGCTTGAATGTTTGGTTTATTCATTATTGTTATTTTATTTTCAAATTTATTATTAGCCTGTGGAAAAAAATTGATATTTACCTCAGAAGATTGCAACTAGAAAAAAAAGGCATTCAATTTTTATTTAAATTTTATTTGATATGCCATTGATATTTTTTTAATTATTATTATTATTATTTGAAACTGGATTTTGCATGTCACTAAAGTTATATCAGCCTTGGTTGTTCAATATTTAATGCAAAACTTGTTTGGGTGCCTATTAAAAGGTTAATTTGTTCAACCTTGGCCCGCGGCTTTGTTCCGTTTAACATTTTGGCCCACTCTGTATTTGAGTTTGACACCCCTGCTTTGAATAGTCTGTGAAAATCCACTAGCATCATTATTTCATTTTCCATTCCCAACTTTTAAAATTCAAAATATGGCGTCAGTGAATTGTACTTTGTAACATGTGTCACAGTGAAGACGGAGAAGAAGACTGTGCAGTTTAGCGAAGACGTTCAAGTGGAGACCATCGAGCCTGAACACGAGCCCGTTTTTATTGAAGAGGTGAGTTGAAGTTTCATTTCTATCACTCACACAGCACACACAACACATAAAGCACATATCAATTACAAATAAAAAGAGGAAATACTAGAATGAAAGAAACAACTTAGATTTATTCTTGTGCTTATTTTGCTCAATGGACGTGTCCATATTGAGACTACAGCACTGCTTAGTTAAATAATGAAATACTAGAATTAAAGAAACAACTTACTTTCATTCCTGTGCTTATTTTGCTCACTGGACGTGTCCATAATGAGACTACAGCACTGCTTAGTTACCAGTTGTGATGGCTAAATGGCGCACTAGTGTTTCCCACAGGACTGCAATCTATGTGTGGCAGTGGTGATGTACTAGGGACAGTGGGCGTGTTGGAAAAATCATTGAATTTGCACAATTTTTTAACCCATTTAAGTGCTGCCGGACGGAAAAGTCCTCAGAGTTGAGTGTATAAAAAATGTGTCTTCATATGTTTCTCCTGTTTAGCTCATACCTCTAAATCAGTCCGAAATAAAAATAGCTAATATTTAAATGTGATAGGGACGGCGTGGCGAAGTGGGAGAGTTGCCGTGCGCAACCCGAGGGTCCCTGGTTCAAATCCCACCTAGTACCAACCTCGTCACGTCCGTTGTGTCCTGAGCAAGACACTTCACCCTTGCTCCTGATGGGCGCTGGTTGGCGCCTTGCATGGCAGCTCCCTCCATCAGTGTGTGAATGGGTAAATGTGGAAGTAGTGTCAAAGCGCTTTGAGTACCTTGAAGGTAGAAAAGCGCTATACAAGTACAACCCATTTATCATTTATTTATTTATAAAAGTCCTGAGAGAAACACTTGACCAAAATTGTCCCACCTAATTCAAAACAGTAAATTTGACAAATTGTGTTGTTTTTCTCTAAAATGAAACCATAAAATTTGAAAATGCCCGATTACCGGTATATTGTGTAATGACTGTACGGTTAAAAATTGTAGTAGCAAAAAATATAACAATGCATCAATAATATTCCATTACTAATAATATTATTATGTTATATACATAATATTATATTATGTATATTTAGGTCTGATCTTTACCGCAGTACCCTAACCCCATAGCATTTACTATGTGGATAACTCATAAACTCAAAGCACATGTTTCAAAATAAAGCATTCGAAGGGTTAAAAATACAAATGCCATGTTTTCTATTTCTATTTAGGACTGATGTTGATTGATAGATTTGAGCAAATAGTTCCTTTTTTGTCCCATTGGCACTTAAAGGTGCTGTTTGCAACTTTCTCACAGTAACATTTTTTAAAGCAAAAAATATAACGAGAACACCACCGGCTATCTTATTCATACAATGATTGGTGTTTACGGCGGTCACTCACCTGGTTTGTCAACATGTACATGCAGAGAGTGCGTGCACACATACAAAAACAGTCTAAGAAAAGCAGCAGTCATGTTGTTGTTATGATAAAATATGCTATCAATGACCGTTAACGCTAGTTATGTAAATTGCTATTATTAGCTAACACTGCCTAAAGCTACTGCGCTTGCACATGTTACGTACGTACGTAATCACATCATTACGTATAAGAATCTGTAAGAGGGCGGGATATACTGTGTAAAATACGTTGGAAAATTAGCGCCCTCTCGTCATCTCTGTAAATGTTTCAAACAGCCCCTTTAACTGCTATCCTCCAACCTCCGAGGACCAAGCTATGAACGATGTTAGCTCCGCCGCTCCCAGTCTGTGGAACGCTCTCCCTGACCACCTGAGCATCCACGGACTGTGGATGCTTTTAAAAAAGGCCTAAAAACCCTTTTTTAAGATATATGCGTGCTAGTTGTAATTTGTATTATTATATTTTAATTTATTTCTCTGTATTTTTTAATACATTGTAACACTTTGAGGTTGTTTGCTCAATGTAAAGTGCTTTTTACAAATAAAATCTGTTATTAATATTATTATTTTAATGTATGCGGGTTAAATATACGTTTAACGTGTTTTTAGTCTTTAAAAAAATACATGTCGAAGCCAATTATGCAAATTATGATGTCATTTTGACACTGCCCCGGCCACGCCTCCCGCCACCACAAATTGACTGACTGTCTGCGACCCCCAAAAGGGACAAGCGGTAGAAAATGGATGGATGTCTGCTTCTGTTGCTGTTTCATGGTGGTGCCATCTGCTGGATGAACAAAGCCAAATGTCCCTTTGTGGGATTACTTTTCAACAAGTCAACTTTTTCTGTCAAAATGACTGAAAAAAAACCCTGTTTTTGTCTCTTATGTTTCAGGACAAGATGGATCAACTCTTGCAAATGATCCAGAGTGGAGACCCCACAGACAACCAATCAGACAGTGTTGAGTTGCTGCAACTGGAAGGTAAACATTACGCTTGTAGGATTGTTTTCATATGCAGGATGTGGCTGACTATTTTAATGCACCAGGTGCCTGCAATCAGATGGGACCGCTCATTGACCAGAAACTGGAGGACATTGACAGGTAGTAAGAATTGTTATTTTGTGTGTGTGTAGTGATGGGTATTACTCACATTTGAACAGATACAGTACCAATTCCCAGGACCTGGGAATCGATACTAGTACTCGACAGTACTAATTTTCTTTAGTGTGTGTTAATAAATGTTAATATTTTGATGAATTAAAAGTTTATTGTTTAATGTAACATTTAAAAATGAGCTGATTATGATTACTCCTGTCCACTTGTTACATCTTGTTTTCTTACGCCATTTGAGTCTCATTTGCAATGCACTGCAGTCCAAAACATTAAATGGCAGGTCTGTATAGGTTATCTATGTATCTTGTCTAACAACTTACACACCAGCTGTCTGGTTTTAACAATAGTATTAGTTGTAGTTTTCATTACCAAATTTGGAGGTGTTGAAATTGCCATGTGAAATTGCTGGAAAGAATAGCCTGTCTATGGCAAATCCAATGTATTTTGACTGAATGGAACATCACTTCACGTTCAATCGTTTTCTCCTAAGCATACTTGCTTTGTTCGTGTTGAAAATTCCAACATTACTTGGTGGACGTTTGGCTGAGTACGTCCTCGTGCTGGGTAATAAAATATGTATATCACGATATGGATCATTATCACGATAACGGTATACCACCATATACCGTATTTCCTTGAATAGCCACCGGGGCGCTAATTAATTTAATACCTCTTCTCACTCCTGCGCTTTTTCAAGGCACGCGGTAAAAGTAAGCAAGCGTTAATAATTTTCAAACCTCTTCTCACCCCTGCGCTTACCAATGGCATGCAGCAAAAAAATGAGTGTGATAGAAAAAAAAAAAAAAAATTATTCTGCGGCCGCGGCCCGGAGGTTGGGGACCACTGTTCTACAACATGTCTTCACGCCCACTTTTACACAATGCTATCTGCGTGCCAGTAGGACGCATGCATTGCGCTGCCTTTCATACGAGATTGCAATGCATACTCGGTCAACAGCCATACCGTTTACACTGATGGTTGTGATATAAACAACTTTAAAACTCTTACTAATATGTGCCACACTCTGTGAACCCACACCAAACATATTTCTTGAGAACATCGGCTCGGTAACACATTATGAACGCAACATAAGAATTACCCAGAATTCCAATGCATCCATGACTCTTGGCTATATTATACACGCGCCCCCAACCCCGCCCACCTCAACCGACGCACGGGGGGGGGGTTGGCGCTAGCGGGTGTAAAATATTGCCAAGAGTCATGGATGCATTGGAATTCTGGGTAATTCTTATGTTGCGTTTATAATGTGTTAAATGTGTTTGTTATTCTTGTTTGGTTAGGGTTCACAGAGTGTGGCGCATATTAGTAAGAGTGTTGAAATTATTTTATATCACAACCATTAGTGTGATCTGTATGGCTGTGGAACAAGACCCCTGGTTTACACACAGCAAAAGCAAAAAAAACTCCTCTGCCATTTTGAAAATGACTGCAGGGGAAGCGTCACTCGTGACGTCACGAATTTGACCCGGCGGTAAGAGTAAGCATGCGCTAATAAATTTGGGGAGCGAGTTTTACCCGGCTGTAATTCAAGGCAGGAGCATATTACATGCCCGGCGGCTATTCAAGCAAATATGGTAGCTATGGTACGCTTTCAGTTCTCTGACCACTTACCTTTTTTCTCACTTCATTTACAAGTGAAATAAACAAATACATTTGGTATAGCAAACAACACTAGCAACAAAACAATTTTTTCAGGATTCACTGTAGGGCTGGGCGATATGGCCTTTTATTAATATCTCAATATTTTTAAGCCATGTCACGATACACTATATACATCTCCATGGGCGGTTTAGCTCGGTTGATAGAGTGGCCGTGCCAGCAACATGAGGGTTGCAGGTTCGATTCCCGCTTCTGCCATCCTAGTCACTGCCGTTGTGTCCTTGGGCAAGACACTTTACCCACCTGCTTCCAGTGCCACCCACACTGGTTTGAATGTAACTTAGATATTGGGTTTCACTATGTAAAGCGCTTTGAGTCACTTGAGAAAAAGCGCTATATAAATATAATTCACTTCACTTCACATATTTGGTCTTAGCCTTGAATGAACACTTGATGCATATAATCACAGCAGTATGATGATTCTTTGTGTCTACATTAAAACATTATTGTTCATACTGCATTACTATATGCTATTTTTAAACTTTCATGTAGAGGGTAACCACAATTAAGTCAATTAACCAAAACTGTGTACATTAAAGTTATTAAGCAGTGGCACTAATATTCATGTCATTTCTAAACAGAAAGTGCAAGATTGTCAGAGACATTTTGAAACAAGCACTTTTGTGCATGATGTCACTAAGATGGCATATCGAAACGACACTAAATTAAAGTGCACTTTTTGTACAGAACGCAACTACAATAGTTTAGAACAAATAAAGTGCACTTTTGTGCATGATGTCACAAAAGATATTTCAATAAGTGTCAAATAAAAAAGAGCTGCATAATAGGAAATCAAATAGTGTATGTCCTTCGCTATGTGGTAGGTTCCTGCGGACGTTATCTCCTTCTGTTGTTGATTAATTTTTTCATACGGTGTTGATGTGGAAATGTTTGCTTGGGCATTTTGTTGGTGTGGCACCGAACGGAAATGTTGACATGCGGAGTTTCAAGCACTCTTCATTCTCTTGCGGGTTACTTTTCAAATGATGCTACAAATTAGCAGTAGGTGCTACTTTTTGAAGCAACGCTTTTGCCGCATTACTTGTTCGACATCTTCATGCTTGAAGCCAAACCACCGCCAGACGAACTTTGTGCTGTTTTTCTTAGGAATTAATTATTCCTTTATTTGTTACCAGATTTGCACCTTCTTTCTCCCGTATTACCACTCGCAGCTCTCCGCAAGCATCACAGCTAATGTTACCCGTACTGCTACTTCTCTGCTCAGCGAGGGCGTATGACATTGCATCAACAGTATGTGCCGTATGTAAGAAGGTGTCCTTGTTTTATGTCTCTGTGAGAAGGAGAGACAAGAAAGAGTGAGAAACGCTTGTAGTGTAATGCCCGCAGCTAAAAGCAACTGTGTGAGGACGTATACTCGAATATCACGATATAGTCATTTTCTATATCGCACATAGACAAACCCGCAATATATCGAGTATATCGATTTATCGCCCAGCCCTAGTTCACTGCCACACACAGCCACATGAACACTAACACTACACGAAGCCTGGGAGGACAGTTTGATAATAAACGAGATGCTACATGCAGAGGTACACCCTTCCACTCTGTTCAGAGCTATGTTAAAAAAACGACATAAGAAACCTGGATAAACACAGCAATATTAACGTTAGCTGCCACACATACCTTGGGCTAAAGCGGATCCGGTGTGATCCTCTGGGAAATAAGTAGTTTGCAGGCAGCGATAAATAAAGCCAGACTGACGAGCTACCCCCTCGTTTGGGTAGGAGTTCGTCCTGGGACTCTGTCTATGCTGATTGTGGGGGTTAATTTTTTTTTTCCGCCAGCACATCGCCTACCTGTCCTGTCTCCATGTTTACTTAGAATGATCCCCTGGTGTGTGTAACCCAGGTAACCGGCAACGGCGGGAGACGCTGGCCACAAAGAGGGCAAGTAAAGCGGCGTCATGTCACAAAATTGAAATAGAAATGCGAGCCTACATGTACACGCGTCCTTTTCTTCGTAAGAAAATATTGTGTTTTCTCCTGTTTGACACCAAATACACTTACTGATTGTGCAATTATTGCACATTCACGTGAAGCACATGAATCATAGGGATAGGGATAGGTCTTCGTTGTCATTGCACAAGTACAACGAAACTTTTTTTTCAGCACAAACCCATTCAAGATTAGACAAACAAACGATGTACAGGGTTACAGTACAGGAACGCTGATGGGTCGCCACAAAGCGGCCTGTTAAAGATGGGGAAAAGGTAAACGCTGGGGAAGGATGAGTAAAAAAATACAATCTAGACTGCACATGTACATATTACAACGTACATCTCGAGATATCTAGCAAAAGAGGGAAGGGAGTTCGGGGTCATGATGGTAGGCCGCAGCTCTCAGGCGCTGACCATCCTGCCATCACCCTTATGGGATTTGCGTCGAGGGCGTTGGATTGGGGTGGGTAGGATATGTATGTGTGTGGCGTATATTTTTGTGGATGCATGTTTGTGTGTAAGCCTGTAGTGTGACTCTGTTCCGCGGCCTTGATGTTGTGCAGTTGCTCGTCCAAAGTCAACAACGACAGGTGTGTGTCCATGAGAGACAAGGAGGGAGTTTGTTGTGTCTTTATCGCACTGTCCTTCGGGAGAGTCTCCAAACCAGGGAAACAATCCAAATTAGAATGTTTTGTATGCGAGTGAAAATAAAATATGCTCTTCACTCTAAATTGTCTATGACTGGTCCTCAAACCTGCGGGGCAGACAGTACGATGTGATCCACAGTTCTTCCCGCATCCTCCAATCATTTGTGGCAGCTTTGGGGTACTTTGAAGACTGCCAGCAAGTTTTAATTTGTGGACAAACCAGAGCAAGACTTACTCCAATCAGCAGATGTCCTGTTGTCATAATTCCCAATAGGTAGATATTAGGGCTTCGAATCTTTGGGAGTCCCACAATTCGATTTAATATCGATTCTTGGGATCGCGATTCGATTATATATCGATTTCTTCGATTCAACGCAATTCTCGATTCAAAAACGATATTTTTCCGATTCAAAGCGATTCTGTATTCATTCAATACATAGGATTTCAGCAGGATCTACCCCAGTCTGCTGACATGCTAGCAGAGTAGTAGATTTTTTTTAAAAAGCTTTTATAATTGTAAAGGACAATGTTTTATCAACTTATTGCAATAATTTAAATTTGTTTTAACTATTAAACAAACAAGGCTACACGGTGGAAGAGGGGTTAGTGCGTCTGCCTCACAATACGAAGTTCCTGCAGTCCTGGGTTCAAATCCAGGCTCGGGATCTTTCTGTGTGGAGTTTGCATGTTCTCCCCGTGAAAGGGTGGGTTCCCTCCGGGTACTCCGGCTTCCTCCCACCTCCAAAGACATGCACCTGGGGATAGGTTGATTGGCAACACTAAATTGGCCCTAGTGTGTGAATGTGAGTGTGAATGTTGTCTGTCTATCTGTGTTGGCCCTGCGATGAGGTGGCGACTTGTCCAGGGTGTACCCTGCCTTCCGCCCGATTGTAGCTGAGATAGGCGCCAGCGCCCCCCGCAACCCCGAAAGGGAATAAGTGGTAGAAAATGGATGGATGGATGGATATTAAACAAACCAAAAATACGACTTATTTCATCTTTGTGAAAACATTGGACACAGTGTGTTGTCCAGCTTATGAGATGCCATGCAAGTGTAAGCCACTGTGACACTATTGTTCTTTTTTTTTTTTATTTAAATGTCTAATGATAATGTCGATGAGGGATTTTTAATCACTGCTCTGCTGAAATTATAACTAATATTGATACTGTTGTTGATAATATTCATTTTTGTTTCACTACTTTTGGTTTGTTCTGTGTGGTGTTTGTGTCTCCTCTCAATTGCTCTGTTTATTGCAGTTCTGAGTGTTGCTGGTTCAGGTTTGGTTTTGGAATTGGATTGCATTGTTATGGTATTGCTGTGTAGTGGTTTGTTGGATTGATAAAAAAAAAAGTAAAATTAAATTAAAAAAAATCGATTTAAAAAAAAAAGAGAATCGATTCTTAATCGCAAAACGTGAGAATCGCGATTCGTATTCGAATCGATTTTTTTCCCACACCCCTAGTAGATATCTTCCCGTCCTGGACTGAAAATGGTCGACAGGCATGCGGCACTCCTGTTTCTCCCAAGAGTCCGTCGTGTGTCCATCAACAACCGCTCCGTCACGACAGCAGGTTCCCCCAAACCAAAGATCTTGTCAATTTCGTTGAGGCCAGTTAAATAGTTCCACTGTTTATTTGGAAAGCATTTTAAAAAGAGGCAACAAAAATGTTAAGACAAACAAGCAAGCAGGAGAGATAAAGGACAGGAAAGGGGAGCGTGCAAATCGATATTTTCCCACACCCCTTAGTAGATATCTTCCCGTCCTGGACTGAAAATGGTCGCCAGGCATGCAGCACTCCTTTTTCTCCCAAGAGTCCGTCGTGTGTCCATCAACAACCGCTCCGTCACGACAGCAGGTTCCCCCAAACCAAAGATCTTGTCAATTTCGTTGAGGCCAGTTAAATAGTTCCACTGTTTATTTGGAAAGCATTTTAAAAAGAGGCAACAAAAATGTTAAGACAAACAAGCAAGCAGGAGAGATAAAGGACAGGAAAGGGGAGCGTGCAAATCGATATTTTCCCACACCCCTTAGTAGATATCTTCCCGTCCTGGACTGAAAATGGTCGCCAGGCATGCAGCACTCCTTTTTCTCCCAAGAGTCCGTCGTGTGTCCATCAACAACCGCTCCGTCACGACAGCAGGTTCCCCCAAACCAAAGATCTTGTCAATTTCGTTGAGGCCAGTTAAATAGTTCCACTGTTTATTTGGAAAGCATTTTAAAAAGAGGCAACAAAAATGTTAAGACAAACAAGCAAGCAGGAGAGATAAAGGACAGGAAAGGGGAGCGTGCAAATCGATATTTTCCCACACCCCTTAGTAGATATCTTCCCGTCCTGGACTGAAAATGGTCGCCAGGCATGCAGCACTCCTTTTTCTCCCAAGAGTCCGTCGTGTGTCCATCAACAACCGCTCCGTCACGACAGCAGGTTCCCCCAAACCAAATATCTTGTCAATTTCGTTGAGGCCAGTTAAATAGTTCCACTGTTTATTTGGAAAGCATTTTAAAAAGAGGCAACAAAAAAGTTAAGACAAACAAGCAAGCAGGAGAGATAAAGGACAGGAAAGGGGAGCGTCCGGCCTCCATGAGTTCCAGAGGGAAAGGATGGCATCTGATGGCACAAGCCCTATGGATAAAATACAGCCTATCGCTTGAAACAATAAAAATAGAAATGGCACGATAAACATTATTTTATCAGCCCCACAATATGTGTCGTCATATTGCCCAGCACTTGTACGCCCTGAGTGCTACTTGAGTGATTGTTTAGGTGAGCCGGTGTTAAGTTTGCAACCGGACATGACATATAATGCAACAAAGGTATGGAAATATGGCACCCTTTGACTTATTGTATGTAGTACCCACGGAATTCGGTCGGTGCCAATAAAAGTCCCAAATTCGGTAGCCATCCCTATGTGTGTCAGAGTTACAAGTTGTGTATTGGTGTCGCCACCAGGAAGCACTCTGAGCTGTCTGATCTCAACGTGAAGGTGATGGAGGCGATGTCGATGTACGCCAAGCTGATGAATGAAGATCCCGTATACGCAATGTACGCTAAGCTGCAGAGTCAGCAGTATTACATGCAGCAACAGCAGCCACCTGTGTCAACGCAGCAGGTAACCCGCCAAGACCAAACGCAAACGTGCACATGTTACACAACTGTGTGTTTGCGTGTGTGTGACCACAGGTGTATCCTGGTGCCGCATCGGGCTCGTACGCCTTGAGTGGCGGCAGCGTTCAAGGCTACAATGTGGATCAGATGCAAGCTGGAACGCCGATACCTGGACAAGCTGCCCCTAGGTAAGAAGACGACATGTGCACTCGCCGGACATTTCTTATAGTTACAACTGCGAGAGTTTTGCTTTGGAAATGCACACCGTAAACTAAAACAATATACCGTATTTCCTTGAATTGCCGCCGGGGCGCTAATTCATTTAAAACCTCTTCTCACTCCGCCGCTTACCAAAGGCATGCGGTAAAGGCAAGCATGCGCTAAATATTTTAAAACCTCTTCTCACTCCAAACGCATGCAGTAAATTTAGGCCTGCGCTTATACATTTGAGTGTGATGTAAGGATACCATCATGAAAAGCACATTTAATTAAAAAAAACGTTATTATGGTCTTACCTTTACTTATAAATGAAGTCCATGCGCAGATCCTTCTGATCAAAAGCATCGATAACTTGTTTATAGAAGTCTTCCTTATCTTTCTTCAGTTTTAAAAGTCTCTCTGTCTCGATGGAGATCTTCCTTTATTACCTCCTGCTTCGATTGAAAGTCCAGTTTAGAAAACTGTTTTATTTAAGATATGTAATCCTCCATGTTAAAAGTGCAAGCGAGAGGAAAAAATAAACGATCGCTGCTCACACTTGCTGCTTGTTGTCACTTCTTCTGCAGCCGAGTAGTCGCAAGAAGGATCACTAGCGCCCTCTACCACCAGGAGGCGGGAGTCATTTAATGACTCATAATTGACACACGCAGCTACGGTATATTAATAAAACATAGCTGCTTACTGTTCTTTTTAGCATATTCAATAGCTTTTACCTTAAATCCTACTGAATAGCTCTTAATCTTCTTCCCTTTATGCGATTTCAAATGATTGAAATCAGCCTCCTCCATTTTAAAAATGATGACAGGTGAAGTGTCACTCGTGACGTGACGAGTTTGACCCGGCGGAAATTCTAGACATGCGCTAATAAAAATAATATTTTGCGAAACAAGTTTGACCCGGTGTTAATCCTGAGCCGGCGGTAATGCTAAGCATGCGCTAATTATTTTACCCGGCAGTAATTCTAGGCAGGCGCATACGACATACCCGGCGGCAATTCAAGGAAATAACGGTATTTTGTTTAGATTTTATTTGAATAAAAATACAATTTGGGAATACAAAATCATCTGTTCCAGAGACAATGTGTGGCCTCGATAAATGATGTTTCAAATGTAAATTAATGTTGGTGTAAAAAGAAGTTAACCATTGAAAAATATACAAATAACAGTCAATAACTTAGTAGAAGTATATACAATCCTATAAATTCATGTCAGCAATTCAGGTCAAATGCAAAACTAATATGTGATATTACCTCCTTATGCAAGCCTTCATTTGTTATAATTCTGATCATCTTAACAGTTTTTGAAACCTTACATTTTCTGAGATTTTCAATTCAAAGTTTTCCTAAACTGTAAGCCATACTCACCATGTATCTCACTTTGCATGTATTAAGTTCATATCACATGTCACTGTTACATTCTAAATGTCTAATTTATATAGAATAATATTAATTTCTTATGTTAATTTACAAAAAAGTTTTGTTTTTCTTCCATACTGCGTATTTGCTTCAGACCTCACTGTGGACTTTGTAAAGTCATGTTCCCTGTAAACTAAACTAAACTAATGCTAATCCACACTTTTTTGTCTTTGTTTTTCCAAAAAAGTATCGATAAAAGAGAGGAGAGAAAACTGCGGGGTGCGACATATACTCCAGAGGGACTTATGTGTGAAATTATTAACACATTACCGTAAAATATCAAATAATATTATTTATTTCATTCGCGGAAGAGATGAAGAAAATGTCAGAAATCGTCACACACACGTCAACCAATAAGAATTCGGCGGGGGAGGGTCATGGCAGAAGTGCATTGTAGTCATGGAATGCTAGCTGCTATATGCTATATGCTACTGCTGTAGCTATTAAAATGGATCATTTCATTGTTGGCGGTAATTTATAAAAACTGAGAAGGGCTGAACAAAAATGGCACGGAAAAGGAAATCATGTACTGCAGATTACAAGCTGGACGTAGTGAAATATGCAGCAGAAAACGACAAGAGGAAGCGGCGCATACCTTTGGAGTTGGCAGAGTTATTTAGAAGGGACATCGAGGAAGAAGATTTCATGGGATTTAAGAATTAGGAGTGACAGATTGTTTGGTAAAGGTATAGCATGTTCTATATGTTATAGTTATTTGAATGACTCTTACCATAATATGTTAGGTTAACATAGCAGGCACCTTCTCAGTTGGTTATTTATGCCTCATATAACGTACACTTATTCAGCCTGTTGTTCACTATTCTTTATTTATTGTAAATTGCCTTTCAAATGTCTATTCTTGGTGTTGGATTTTATCAAATAAATTTCCCCCAAAAATGCGACTTATACTCCAGTGCGACTTATATATGTTTTTTTCCTTCTTTATTATGCATTTTCGGCCGTTGCGATTTATACTCTGGATTGATTTATAAATCGAAAAATACGGTATATTTGCTTGCATCAAACATTAGCAATGCATATCCTCTCTAGTGTTATGCATTAGATTTATGGTTTTAATTGCTTGAAACTTTTATTAGTAGATTGCACAGTACAGTACATATTCCTGACAATTGTCCACTAAATGGTAACACCCCAATAAGTTTTTCAACTTTTTTAAGTCGCGGTCCACGTTAAAGGCCTGCTGAAACCCACTACCACCGACCACGCAGTCTGATAGTTTATATATCAATGATGAAATATTAACATTGCAACACATGCCAATACGGCCGGTTTAGTTTACTAAGTTGCAATTTTAAATTTCACGGGGAAATATGCTAAAACGTCTCGGTATGATGACGCGTGCGCGTGACATCAAGCATTGTAGAGGACATTTTGTTCCAGCACCGTTCCCAGCTATAAGTCGTCTGTTTACATCGCATAATTCCACAGTGTTATGGACATCTGTGTTGCTGAATCTTTTGCAATTTGTTCAATGAATAATGGAGACGTCAAAGAAGAAAGCTGTAGGTGGGAAGCGGTGTATTGCGGCCGCCTTTTGCAACACAAACACGGACGGTGTTTCATTGTTTACATTCCCGAAAGATGACAGACAAGCTTTACTATGGAACAGAGATGTCAAGTGAACACGGTTGGATTGGACCACACACACAAAGGACAGTGTATTATGCAGCGATCATTTCGAAAGATCGTATTTCGAAGAGGGTCCCTTGCGAAGGGCAGAGATGGGAATCACCACCACCCGTCGACTGGTGCTGAAGAAAGGTGTGGGGCCGACTTTCAGGTTGTACAGGTACGACCATATAATCTCACTAAAACACTAGTAGCACAATAAGCAGTTAAGTGATTTTCCAGAATTATCCTAGTAAATGTGTCTAATAACATCTGAATCGCTCCCACTGTATAGTCTTTTTTTTTTTCTCTAGTCCTTCACTCATCCACAAATCTTTTATCCTCGCTCAAATTAATGGGGAAATCGTCGCTTTTTCGGTCCGAATCGCTCTCGCTGCTGGTGGCCATGATTGTAAACAATGTTCAGATGTGAGGAGCTCCACAACCCGTGACGTCACGCACACATCGTCTGCTTTTTCCGGTACAGGCAAGGCTTTTTTATTAGCAACCAAAAGTTGCGAACTTTATCGTGGATGTTCTCTACTAAATCCTTTCAGCAAAAATATGGCAATATCGCAAAATGATGAAGTATGACACATAGAATGGAGCTGCTATCCCCCGTTTAAATAAGAACATCTCATTTCAGTAGGCTTTTAATGTTAATGATAAATGTATTATCTACATGAAGATGTATATCATTATTAAAGATCTAAATGTTTTCCAGCGACGTCCACATGTACATGGGTCAGCCGCCCGTCTACGCAGGCCCCGCCCCCGGCAGCATGACCCCTGCAGACGCCCACGCTTACCAGGGCGGCCCAGCCATGACGCAGGCTCCCGGCTACAGCGCCCCCTCTGGCCACAACGTGATGACATCTGCAGAGCTACCATCGCAGGTTTCTTACTCCGAGAAGGCGTTGCTATAGTGACAGCAAACGCCATAGCAGTGCGACGTCTTACATGTCTTTATTCCCTCTAACATGAAAGGAACAAAAGTGAAGATGATCTTTACTTAGTTGCACTTTTGTTGTGTTGTTGATCAACATGTAAGTAGAAAGAAGCTCAGTGTTCACACGCCGACATGCCCAGCTCTCATCTTCACGACTACCACACCACACTACTCACCTTCTCTACAACTTTTACTCCAAGTACTGAAAACTGACGACACTTTCTGTTGTTTTTGGGAGGCAAAGCATGCACATGGCTCTTGTATGTTTTATCGAACTCAAGGCCCGCTGATGACCTCATGTTAGCACAGTGTTTGGCGGCGGTCGCCAAGGCAACGGGAGCCAAAGCAGAACAAAGTGGAAAAGGAAACCTGTAAAGCATCTCCTGTTTTTGTAGAGTCATTTTTAATTTATGTATTATCATTTTGATGCCGTTTGTGAACATGGACAAGATGTAAGTATTCTCACGGGGACGTTGTACATTTTAAAGACGCTCGTCGCGCATTTCAAAGTTGCCTCGCACTAAAACATGTTCATTACTTCCAACAAACACTACTTCCTGTCGTTAGTGTTCAATTGAGGGAGCGTTTTAATCTGATTTGAAATCAGTTTAATTTCACTCCTCAAAAGGTGATTTTATATCCCGTTTTAATTTCAAATGAAGTTCTCTTTCGGTCTCTCGCAGCATTGGACTGAAGGCCCAAGTGAAGGTGCAGCATAGATGATGATTATTATTATTATTATTATAATTATTATTATTATTATTGTTATTATTATTATTGAATGTTTTCATGTCAAATGTGTATCCTGCTCTCTTTTAATCGTACTCATCAGTTGATATTCACAATAAAAAAACAACAGGCCAAATGTACACAAAAATTTGAGTGACGTTCTTTTATTTTTTAATTATTGGAGTATTTTGTAATATATTTCCAAAACTAACTTTCATACAATTTTTTTCATCAATTTGTTCCTCTTGCAGCTTTTTCTCCCTTTGCGTTTTTTTCATCCCATTCAAATATTCCACTTTCAAACTGTTCATTCAGCTCCTCAATCACATGCAAGCTAAGTGTTCCCACGTTTTCTGATTCAAAATGAACAAAATGTCATTCTTTCACATTCTTCAACATATTGAAACATTTCACCATCGACAGTTTCCAATCATCCTGGAAATTGAAACTTTACTTTTTTCTGTTTGGCATGCTAGTCTTTCAGGTATAAACTGCCGGGTGAAATGTTTAGTTATTAATGTATGCTGGGAGTCCATACTTGCCAACTTTGAGACCTCCGATTTCGGGAGGTGGGCGTGGTTGGGGGTGGGGTGTGGTTAAGAGGGGAGGAGTATATTTACAGCTAAAAAAGTGCAGATTGGATTTTAACCTATTTAAAACATGATATCAAAAATATATATTTATTGTGAGAAATCATTAAGATCAGTGTTTCCACAAAGATAAATATCATTAATTATTAATAATAACAAAGTTAAAGGTAAATTGAGCAAATTGGCTATTTCTGGTCATTTATTTAAGTGTGTATCAAACTGGTAGCCCTTCGCATTAATCAGTACCCAAGAAGTAGCTCTTGGTTTCAAAAAGGTTGGTGACCCCTTCCGTAGATGTTATTGTCACATATGCATGCACGGTAGATGGCAGTATTGTCCTGTTTAAGAGTGTCAAAACATTGCTGCTTACGACAGACGAACTGCTCTACGGTAGACGAAAACGTGACTGCTGTTGTTGTTTGTTGTTACCGCGCTGGGAGGACGTTAAATGAAACTGCCTAATAATAAACCCACATAAGAAACCAATTACTGGCCCTCGATCATTCTACAGTTATAACGTCATTAGGCAGACACACTGTTTATATTTTGGGAAAGCGAACGTGAAAACAGACTGTACTCACTCAGGTCCGCATGGAGCTGGAGGGGGGCGTGGCCTCCAGCTCCGCCTGAATTTCAGGAAAAAATTTGTCCCGGGAGGTTTTTGGGAGAGGCACTGAATTTCTGGAGTCCCCCGGAAAATCCAGGAGGGTTGGCAAGTACGGCTGGGACACACTTGAGGGTCAAATGTATATTTCACACATCCTTACTGTTACCATGTTAACTTCCTTTTTAACTCATTTTCTGGGTAAACGGCACACCCAGAACTCTTTATGTTGTTACCTGATGTCATCTGGTGGGGTTGGCATTGGCATTGCAAACTGTTTATGTTTCAGTTCAGTTTCTCAGCATTCACACACAAATTCTACCAACATTGTTTTATTTAGTCACACGTGACCAAATAACACCATTTTGGTCAATTTGTATTCAATGTACAGTATTTGTATAGTTTAGTAATGAATACCGACTTGTAAAATATATTTCTCCTAAAACTATTTTTGATTACAAGTGTCTCAAAGGGCTTCACAAACCACGATGACATCCCCTGACCTGAACCCACATCCGGGCAAGGAAAAACTCCAAAAGCCTCTTGCTGGGAAAAGAAGAAACCTTGGAAAGTGGCCTCAGATGCGGGGTTCTCCCTCCTGGTTGATACTGCAATGGAGGCCGAGCTGGTTCAAGTATTGAATTGTGACATGAAGAGATAATGTGAGAGTCCAGTCCATATGTAAGCCAGCAGAGGGTGCTAGAGGATCTTGCATGTAGACAAATCAAAAATGCAGAGACTTCACCAACTGAAGCAAATTGTTCAAGTTAAAGTACCAATTTTGTTACAATTTAAGAAGCATTTACACTATATTGCCAAAAGTATTTGGCCACCCATCCACATGATGAGAATTAGGTGTCCTAATTACTTGGCCCGGTGTATCAAATCAAGCACTCAGGCATGGAGACTGTTTCTACGAACATTTGTGAAAGAATGGGCCGCACTCTGTGATTTCCAGCGTGGAACTGTCATAGGATTCCACCTGCGCAACAAATACAGTCGTGAAATTTCCTCGCTCCTACATATTCTAAAGTCAACTTTATTATAAGAGAAGTGAAGAGTTTGGGGAACAACAGCAACTCAGCCATCAAGTTGAAACTAACAAGAGAAGGGTCGGCTGATGATGAAGTGCATAGTGCAAAGACTCTGCACAGTCAGTCGCTACAGGGCTCCAAACTTCCTGTGACTTTCCAATTAGCCCACGTACAGTACGCAGAGAGCTTCATGGGATGGATTTTCATGGCCGAGCAGCTGCATCTAAGCCATACATCACCAAGTCCAATGCAAAGCGCGGGATGCAGTGGTGTAAAGCACGTCGCCACTGGACTCTAAAGCAGTGGAGACGCCTTTTCTGGAGTGATGAATTACGCTTTTCCATCTGGCAAGCTGATGGACCAATCTGGGTTTGAACGCTACATTTCAGACTGTATTGTGCTGAGTGTCAAATTTGGTGGAAGAGTAATTATGGTGTGGGGTTGTTTTTCAGGAGTTGTGCTTTTCACAGTGAAAATAACTTTGAATGCTCCAGGATACCATAACAGTTTTGGACAATCACATGCTCCCAACCTTGTGGGAACAGTTTGGAGCAGGCCCCTCCCTCTTCCAACATGACTGTGCGCCAGTGCACAAAGCAAGGTCCATAAAGACATGGATGACAGAGTCTGGTGTGGATGAACTTGACTAGCCTGCACAGAGTCCTGACCTGAACCCGATAGAACACCAAAATCAGTGTGTGACCTCACCAATGCGCTTTTGGAAGAATGGTGGAAAATTCCCATAAACACACTCCACAACCTTGTGGACAGCCCTTCCCAGAAGGGTTGAAGTTGTAATAGCTGGAAAAAGTCATAAGAGTCTGGTGTGGATCAACTTGACTGGCCTGCACAGAGTCCTGACCTGAACCCGATAGAACACCAACATCAGTGTGTGACCTCACCAAAGCGATTTATGGTAAGAATGGTGGAAAATTCCTATAAACACAATCCGCAACCTTGTGGACAGCCCGGTTGAAACTGTAATAGCTGCAAAAGGTCATATTGAGCCCTATGGTTGAGGAATGGGATGGCACTTCAAGGCCATATGTGAGTTAAGGCAGGTGGCCAAATACTTTTGGCAATATAGTGTGTATTTTCCGCTAGATAGCGAAATTGATGTAAAACGTCAAAAGAATATTTGATGTTTAACATCTTGTTGGTGGATTTTAGACAAAGTATTGGTTTTTAAGACATTAATATTTTTCTTGTTTCAACATTGATTTATTCCCTGAAATGAAATGTCAGGAGTGTTTTTGTGAGCCCATAAAAGTGAGCATAAAGCGACGAAAGTTGCAGAGTCAACAGTGTCCAGAGTCCACCAGCTTGATGCTTAAGACCTTTTATGCCTTTTTTTCTTTTCTTTTCTTCCCGCAGTCATGGTCTCAGGAAAGACGGTGAAGCTCCTCGTCTACGAGCTGCTGCAGTTCGCCGCCCTGAGCGGCACCGTGCTGGTGGTCACGGAGAGGTTCGCCCGCCTCTTGAGCGAGGTGATGGGCGGCGACGACATGATCTACTGGCTGGTGGTGGCCGTCTCCGTCGCCTACCTGACCTCTGCCACCTTGCTGGTGTGGCTCCCCTTCAAGTATCACATCTTGAAGGGAAGGAGGTTGACGAAACGATGGTAAGAAAATGCTGACTCGGCAACACCTGTCCATCCGTTTTTCTACCGCGTGTCTCGGGGTCACTGGTGTCATTCCCAGCTGCATTCGGGCGTAAGGCGGGGTGGTTGCTTTTGCGGTTAAAGTATCGCAGCGTCGTGGTCAAAAGTGTCAATACACTTGTAAAGAACATAATGTCATGGCTGTATTAACTTTCCAATCATTTCTACAACTCTTACTTTATTTGCGATAGAGAGATCTGACCACAGAACTTTCCTCCAGAAGGTCTTATCTTTGTCCATGTGATGTCAGATGTAACAAAAATGGAGCTGTTTGGCCACAATACCCAGCAATATGTTTGGTGGAGAAAAGGTGAGGCCTTTAATCCCAGGAACACCACACCTACCGTCAAGCATGGTGGTGGTAGTATTATGCTCTGGGCCTGTTTTGCTGCCAATGGAACTGCTGCTTTAAATGGGACAATGAAAAAGGAGGATTAGCTCCAAATTATTCAGGACAAGTATCTCCAAAAAAAAAAGTATCTCCAAATGTGGCAAGAATATTTTTGCATTTTGCATACGTCACATAGACAAAGATAAGACCTTCTGGAGGAAAGTTCTGTGGTCAGATGAAACAAAAATGAAGCTGTTTGGCCACAATATATGTTTGGAGGAGAAAAGGTGAGGCCTTTAATTCCAGGGACACCACACCTACTGTCGTGCATGGTGGTGGTAGTACCAATGATTGTCACACACATACTAGATGTGGCGAAACTATTCTCTGCATTTGACCCATCACCCTTGATCACCCCCTGAGGTGAGGGGAGCAGTGTTATGCTCTGGGCCTGTTTTGCTGCCAATGGAACTGCTGCTTTACAGAGAGTAAACGGGTCAATGAAAAAGGAGGATTACCTAAAATCAGCCCGGAGGTTGGGTCTTGGGCACAGTTGGGTGTTCCAACAGGACAATAATAATAATGGATTAGATTTATATTGCGCTTTTCTATTGTTAGATACCCAAAGCGCTCACAGAGAAGTGGGAACCCATCATTCATTCACACGATGGTGGTGGTAAGCTACATCTGTAGCCACAGCTGCCCTGGGGTAGACTGACGGAAGCGTGGCTGCCAGTTTGCACCTACGGCCCCTCCGACCACCACCTATCCTTCATTCATCATTCATTCACCAGTGTGAGCGGCACCGGGGGCAAAGGGTGAAGTGTCCTGCCCAAGGACACAACGGCAGCGACTTGGATGTCAATAGGTGGGAAGCGAACCTGCAACCCTCAGGTTTCTGGCACGGCCGCTCTACCCACTACGCCATGACCCCAAACACAGGTCAAAATTCGTAAAGGAATGGCTAAATCAGGCTAGAATGAAGGTTTTAGAATGCGCTTCTCATAGTCCTGACTTAAAGGTGTGGACAATGCTGAAGAAACAAGTCCGTGTCAGAAAAGCGACACATTTAGCTGAACTGCACCAATTTTGCGGTGAAAAATGTAAGCAGAAGCTTGTGGATGGCTACCAAAAGCGCCTTATTGCAGTGAAACTTCCCAAGGGACATATAAGCAAATATTAACATTGCTCTATATATACTTTTGACCCGGCACATTTTCGGTAGAGCCATAATAAATTCATAAAAGAAGCAAACTTCATGAATGTTTTTTGTGAGCAACAAGTATGTGCTCCAATCACTACATCGCAAAAAAATAAGAGTTGTAGTAATAATTGGAAACTCAAGACAGCCATGACATTATGTTCTTTACAAGTGTGTATATACATATGTCTAGACATATATATGTATGTATACATATATGTATGTATAGATGCATATATGCATATGTATATACATATGTGTATATATACATACATGTGTATATAAAATATATACACTGTATATATGTGTGTATATATACATATATTATGTATATATACATATATACACACGTATACACAAATATATATATACACAATTTGTGTATGTGTGTGTATATATGTATATATATATATATATATGTGTGTGTGTATGTATATGTATATATATGTGTATATTTATATATGTGTTTATATATGCGTGTGTAAGTGTATATACAGTATATATATGTGTGTGCGTATGTATATACATATACAGTATATATATATGTGTGTGTGTGTATACATAGAATAGAACGGACTTTATTGTCATATTTGCATATAACGAGATTAAAGACTCCAATTTAAGGTGCGGTAGTGGGAACAAATATGGGGTAAAATGAATATCACAAGAGGTAATAAAGGAAAAGACTAACAATTGAAATAAACGGACTACTATCCAATAAAAATAATAAGCAATACTGTGCAATATACAAAACAAAACAAGAGTAATGTATTAATAATGACAATTAGTGTCGGACGTATTGCACTCGAAGGGTAATATTGCACAGTAGGGTCTTGGAGTAGGATATTGTATAGGGGTGAATAATTTATTATAAGTTTGAGTTCAGGATGGTGACATCTGTGGGAGAGAAGCTGTCTCTGAGCCTGTTTGTTCTGGCTCTGATGCACCTGCCCGATGGTAGCAGGTCGAACAGGTGGAAGCCAGGGTGTGTGCTGTCTTTGGTGATGTGTTTTGCTTTTTGCTATATATATATATATATATATATATATATATATATATTTATATATATATATATATGTATATATATATATGTGTGAGTGTATGTGTGTGTGTGTTTATATATGTGTATATGTGTATGTATATATATGTGTGTATATATCTTTATATGTATATGCGTATGTATATATATGTGTGTGTATATACTGTATATATATATATATATATATGTGTGTGCGTGTATATATATGTATATGTGTGTATGTATGTATGTATATATATATATACACCTATATATACTCATATTTATATATGTGTATATATATATATATATGTGTATATATATATATATATATATATATATATATATATATATATATATATATATATATATATATATATATATATATATATATATATGTCTTGATTGGATTATCCAGAGAATAGTGCTCGATACCGTGGTAGAGCGCAATATGTAGGTGTGGGAAAAAATCACAAGACTACTTCATCTCTACAGATCTGTTTCATGAGGGGTTCCCTCAATCATCAGGAGATTTCTCATTTCTCATCTCCTGATGATTGAGGGAACCCCTCATGAAACAGATCTGTAGAGATGAAGTAGTCTCGTGATTTTTTCCCACACCTACATATATATATATATATATATGACTTCTTTCATAGAACTCAGCCTGTTCAGCCCTAAAATCTAATCACTTGTATTTGAAAATCTAATAAAAATCCACCCATAACTTTTCGAGCCTTGTTTGTAATTTGCTCAGTTACATCCTAGCCAGCTCCAGTCGTCCCTCACTCACTTGTCTTGTCACCCCCAGGAGGCCAACATTCTTACTGCACGTCATCTTGTGCACCTTACCGTGCTTCGCCATTTTCATGGCCAGCTCGCAGGTAATGACTTCTTTATTTCTCTTTACTACTTCTGCAACACACGCTGGCACCGCAAGAAGGACAAAGGTCAAGTTTTGAAGTCCAAAGTCACGAGACCGAGTGAGCTATTCAGTAACCCACAATGTGACACGTTAAATAGTCAACTTACATTTAAATTGTACATCTATTTACTGTATTTTACCTTTAGATGTGTGAATGTTAGTCAGTGCAGTGCAACCAATGTTTGCTCTTACCTTCAATGCAGTAAGAGATCATATCTAGTTATGAATATTATTCATCGCCACTTAGACTCTTTGTGACCTTCAGGTGCAAGTCAACTCCAACCTGAGACTGGACCACTTTGCCGAGTTGCCCGTGTCCTTGGTTATGTTCAGCCTCATCTGCGTGGACCTGGTGGAGAGGATACGACCCTGCAGGCTGCTGGGACAAGGTCTATGAGAGTTGTGATTATAACATTTCACTATAATGCAACATCTGACTAAATGGCTAGCTGAAATTAATTGGCCAGGATTGGTTAGCACTAAACAAGGGTTTACTGTACTTTGTTAGGTTCGTATTACAAATATTATAATCATTTAAAAAGAGCCTCAATGATAGAAACGTTTTTTTTTACCCCCAGCCAAACAGCAAACCGGTGGCTATCATAAAGGAAAAAAAATAATAAGACATAACTTATTAGCATATCATTATATGAAAATTTGAGAAAAAATCAAATAATGAAAATTGTAAATATAATTTCAAAAATAAAAACGTTAAATACAAACCCAGTTTCCAGATGAGTTGGGAAATTGTGTTAGATGTAAATATAAACAGAATACAATGATTTGCAAATCCTTTTCAAGCCATATTCAATTGAATATGCTACAAAGACAACATATTTGATGTTCAAACTGATAAACATTTTTTTTGGGCAAATGATCATTAACTTTAGAATTTGATGCCAGCAACATGTGACAAAGAAGTTGTTTATCAAGAATGGGAAAGAATTCCAATTTCAAAGCTTCAACAATTAGTTTCCTCAGTTCCCAAATGTTTATTGAGTGTTGTTAAAAGAAAAGGTGATGTAACACAGTGGTGAACATGCCCTTTCCCAACTACTTTGGCACGTGTTGCAGCCATGAAATTCTTAGTTAATTTTTATTTGCTAAAAAAAAAATCAAGTTTGAGTTTGAACATAAATTATGTTGTGTTTGTAGTGCATTCAACTGAATATGGGCTGAAAATGATTTGCAAATCATTGTATTCTGTTTATATTTACATCTAACACAATTTCCCAACTCATATGGAAACAGGGTTTGTACAAAATTAAAACAATTTGGGCTGTCAAACAATCAACATTTATCATGATATTAATCACAGTTTACAAATGAATTAATCATATCTAATCATCACTTCAACCTCATTTTCACTGTTTTGTTTTGGTAGACCAGGGGTGTCAAACGTAGGGCGGAGTTGAAGTTGGAAAAGGGAAA
Source organism: Nerophis ophidion (assembly GCF_033978795.1). Classification (NCBI taxonomy): domain Eukaryota; kingdom Metazoa; phylum Chordata; class Actinopteri; order Syngnathiformes; family Syngnathidae; genus Nerophis; species Nerophis ophidion. The sequence continues at coordinate 54,587,501 of NC_084624.1, forward strand.
GTTTGAATTTCCAGAATGGTGGAATGCGTTAATGGTGGAATGGCTTGAATGAGTTGAAGAATGTGGGAATTGTGGAAGTTTGAAAAATCGGCAATTGATTTTGAATGGGGAGAATGAAAAAAAAAAAAGGAATAATGGGAAATCCAGGAATTTTTTTTCATAATTGTTGAAGCAGAGCACACAATTCCTGAACAGGCTGAATATTTTGAAGTTGGAATAGTTTAAATCAGATGAAAAAATGTGGAAGTTGTGGAACTTTGAAGAATGTCTCATTGATTTAATTGGGAATTTCAGCAAAAATTGGGAATTTCGGGAAAAGCTGTAATTTTTTGGAAAATGATGAAAAAAAACATGAATTGTCCGAATGGGAGAAAATGGTTGATGTTGGAATTTTTAAAATTGGTCGAGAAATGTTGAAGTAGTAACTTGTAGAATTGAGAAATAGTATTACGGAATTCCTGGAATTTGGGGAAAAACGGGAATTTTTCTACTTTGAAAATAAACTTTGTTTTTTGTCCTGATTAAGAGGAATGTTTTGACGGTGGAACGGTTGAAATGTGTTGGAAAATGTGGAAGGAGTAGTCGCTAGAAAAAAGGGTGGAAATAGGGCTTTGGAAAAGCAGGAGTTCTGGAAAATCCTGGAATTATTTTGAAGTTAGAAAAGGGAAAATTAGAATTTCCCAAATTGTGGAATATGTTGAAGGTGGAATGGTTTGATTAGGTAGAAAAATGTGGAAAGAGTGGAAGTTTGGAAAAATGGCCAATTCATTTTTGAATGGGAAAAATGTCCCGGAAAACTTGGAATTCTAGGAAATCTGGGAATTTTTGGAATTTGTCAAGGGAAAGCCTGCGATTCCCGAATTGTGCTGAAAAGTTTGAAGTTGGAACGCTTTGAATCGGGTGAAAATTGTGGAAGCTAGATCGCGCCGAATTGTGGAGAGGAATAATAATAAATAGATGAATTTTTCTTTAGAAAACCTTATAATGGGAAATCCGGGAATTTTGTTTTTTTTTTAATTGTTGAAGTAGAGCAAACAATTCCTGAACAGGCCGAATATTATGAAGTTGGAACAGTTTGAATCAGATGACAAATGTGGAAGTTGTAGAACTTTAAAGAATCTCCCATTGATTTCAATGTGAATTTCAGCAAAAATTGGGAATTTCGGGAAAAGCGGTAATTTTTGGGAAAATGGTAAAAAAAAACAAAAAAACTTAATTGGTCCGAATGAGTTGAAATAGTTGGTGTTGGAATTTTTCAAATCGGTCGAGAAATGTTCAAGTAGTAACTTGTAGAATTGAGAAATAGTATCACGGAATTCCTGGAATTTGGGGAAAACTGGGAATTTTTCCAGTTCAAAAAACAACTTTGTTTTTTGTCCTGATTAAGACGAAATGTTTTGACGGTGGAACGGTTGAAATGTGTTGGAAAATGTGGAAGGAGTAGTCGCCAGAAAAAAAGGTGGAAATTCTGGAAAATCCTGGAATTTTTTTTAAATTGGAAAAGGGGAAGTTAGATTTCCAGAATGGTGGAATATGTTGAAGGTGGAATGGTTTGAATAAGTACAAAAATGTGGAAAGGGTGGAAGTTTGAAAAATGGCCAATTCATTTTTGAATGGGAAAAATGTCCTGGAAAACCTGGAATTCTGGGAAAACTGGGAATTTTTGGAATTTGTCAAGGGAAAGCCCGCCATTCCCGAATAGGGTTAAACAGTTTGACGTTGGAACGCTTTGAATCGGGTGAAAAATGTGGAAGGTAGAGCACGCCAAAATGTGGAGAAGAAGAAGTAGAGGAATAATAATAAAGAGATGAATTTTGGTGTAGAAAACCTTATTATGGGAAATCCCGGAATTTTTTTTTTTTTTTAGTTGTTGAAGTAGAGCAAACAATTCCTGAACAGGCTGAATATTTTGAACAGTTTGAATTAGATGACAAATGTAGAATTTGTGGAACTTTAAAGAATGTTCCATTGATTTCAAAGGGAATTTCAGCAAAAATTGGGAATTTCGGGAAAAGCGGTAATTTTTTGGAAAATGGTAAAAAAAAATAAAAACTTGAATGGTCCGAATGAGTTGAAATGGTTAGTGTTTGGGATTTTTCTAATCGGTCAAGAAATGTTGAAGTAGTAACTTGTAGAATTGAGAAATAGTATTACGGAATTCCTGAAATTTTCAAGTTAAAAAAAGGTGGAACGGTTGAAATGTGTTGGAAAATGTGGAAGTAGTCGCCAGAAAAAAGGGTGGAAATTGGGCTATGGAAAAGCAAGAATTCTAGAAAATCCTGGAATTTTTTTTAAATTGGAAAAGGAGAAGTTACATTTCCAGAATGATGGAATATGTTGAAGGTGGAATGGTTTGAATAAGTACAAAAATGTGGAAAGGGTGGAAGTTTGAAAAATAGCCAATTCATTTTTGAATGGGAAAAATGTCCCCTAAAACCTGGAATTCTGGCAAATCTGGGAATTTTTGGAATTTGTCAAGGGAAAGCCCGTCATTCCCGAATAGGCTGAACAGTTTGAAGTTGGAACTCTTTGAATCGGGTGAAAAATGTGGAACGTAGAGCACGCCAAAATGTGGAGAGGAATAATAATAAAGAGATGAATTTTGGTGTAGAAAACCTTATTGTGGGAAATCCGGGATTTTTTTTTTTTTAATTGTTGAAGTAGAGCAAAAAATTCCTGAACAGGCTGAATATTTTGAAGTTGGAACAGTGATCATATTATTATCATATACTTATATCTGCTGTCATTAGAAGCAGACAGTCTGGACCTGACCTTTGACCTGCCGGGTCCCATCCTGACCTACCTGGAACCAGTCAGTCACGTCTCCGGCCAGCCGCCGTCTGAGCAAGCCCAGCCAAGCGACGCCCCGGCGAGCCCAGCGGACCCCAAGAACCAGCCGGGGCCAGTCGCCCCCCGGAGGCTGCAGGGCGTGTCCGGGCGCTCCGTTGCCCCCGGCAACAAGACGTCCGGCGCCGCCTACTTGTACTCCTCCTCGCCATCACGCCGCTTCGCCGGCCCTCTGGGCTTCCTGCGGAGGAAAGACGTAAGGGCGGACGTGTTTGTGGATTGTTTCTTGTTCTGGTTCGATACCGTGGAGATGGTGCGGGTGTCGGGCCAGCCGGCGGTCTTCTTCTCCCCCTGGGTGTACCCCGTCTTGGTTCTGGCCCTCCTGTCCACGCTGCGCATGGCCCTGGTCCCTCACAGTCCCTGGTTGTCCTCGGCCGGCGTGGCCCTGCAGGAGCTGCCCTTCTTCGTCCTGCGCGTCGCCCTCATGGCCGCTTTCGGACTGGTGACGCCCGTCTTGTACCCGCTGAAGAACGCCCTGGTCGGCCTGGCCTTCTTCTACTTCACCGTCCTCACCAAGGTGAAAGTATTTAAGAGGCAGAGCATGTTTTGACCCGGAGGAGGAGGAGGACCTGTGGGACAAACTGAGGGTAAATATTACAATTATTGCCCATTTTTTGTACTATTTATTGACACACTTGAATAATGATGATGCGGCGCGGCTCGGTTGGTAGAGTTGGCCAGCAACTTGAGGGTTCCAGGTTCCTAGTCACTGCCGTTGTGCCCTTGGGCAAGACACTTTACCCACCTGCTCCCAGTGCCAACCACACTGCTTTAAATGTCACTTAGATATCTGGTTTCACTATGTAAAAGTGCTTTGAGTCACTAGAGAAAAGCGCTATGTAAATATAATTCCCTTCACTTCACTAATGATGATGTAACTCTTTCGTGTTAAAATACAGCAGAGGTCCTCTTTTTTTTTGTTTCACTTTAAGGGCCAATATTGTAAAAAATATATATACATATATTTAAATAAAAACAATAATTATGGTATAACTTACCAATCACATGACTGGAATTTGAACCCTGGTCACAACCCACGGAACTTTCCGCCCTCAGAATGTATAAATGTATTTGTGTGTGTATATATATATATATATATATATATATATATATATATATATATATATATATATATATATGTGTGTATCCATCCATTTTCTACTGCTTATTCCCTTTCGGGGTCGCGGGGGGCGCCGGCGCCTATCTCAGCTACAATCGGGCGGAAGGCGGGGTACACCCTAGACAAGTCGCCACCTCATCACAGGGCCAACACAGATAGACGGACAACATTCACACTCACATTCACACACTAGGGCCAATTTAGTGTTGCCAATCAACCTATCCCCAGGTGCATGTCTTTGGAATATATATGTATATATATACACACATATATATATATGTGTGTGTATGTATATACAGATACATATATGTGTGTATATATATATATATATATATATATATGTGTGTATGTGTATGTATGTACACATACATATTTATATACATGTATATATGTATATATTTGTATGTATATGTATATATGTATGTATATATGTATATAATGTATGTGTGTTTATATGTATATACACACATATGTATAATATATATAATGTTTATACGTATATATAATGTACAATGTATATATATAATGTGTATATACGTGTGTGTGTGTGCGTGTGTGTGTGTGTGTACACATGTTTCAGTTTCATTTGGGTATAGTTGTGTGAGCCATATAAAAGGCTATAAATATTAGTCTTCTATAGAAAATTCAACTCTGTTAGAGGTGGGAATATTTGGGCACCTCACGATTCCATTACGATTACTATTCAGGAGCTACGATTCCATTAAAAATCGATTATTAATGCATCTATAATGTATATATACTGATGCAGTTTTGTTTTTCTTGTCGTTTCACTACATACGTGTTAAAAAAAACTGCATTTGTAATTAGAAACAGTTACATTAATTTAATTAATTTAACCACCTCCAACCTACTAGGACAAACTAGCTACAAACAATGGGAGACCGGGCTTTCTGCTCCACAGCTCCCAGTCTGTGGAACGCTCTCCCTGACCACCTGAGGGCACCACAGACTGTAGATGCTTATAAAAAAAGGCTTAAAATCCCTTATTTGAAAAATAGCCTTTTTTTTTAGATAAATGAATACTAGTTCTAGCTATAAGGCTGTTCTAGTTTTTATTTACATTTATTTATTTTTATTTTTTTAATCCTCTAGCACTTTGAGGTTGTTCACTCAATGTAAAGTGCTTTTTACAAGTCAAATATATTATTTTTATTATTAATTAATTAATGGAAATGTGTGCAAAAATGGTACATGAGTACTCTAAAATAAAGAAGGAGCTGGTCTGATCTCTCGGCGAGGTGGCACACATTATTTACAATAACTACAGCGATTATTGAGTATTGACGTTTACTAATCGATTTTCATCCATGTCTGAATTGCCATGCATCTAAAAATCTGGACAATCAAACCAACACTTTCCCAAGTTCCACACCAAATTCCGGCTTTCCTGGAAATTCAAACGCTTCAATATTCAAACCATTCCAACCTTTTCAGTGTTTAAACGACAATATGAATACTTTTAGATATTCACGGAATGACTTTAAAAATGACTTTGCAGGGGAACAAAAAAGGCAAAGCTCTCAATTTACCGGTCGAGCTACATTCCCATCCTCACCTCTGGTCATGAGCTTTGGGTTATGACCGAAAGGATAAGATCACGGGTACAAGCGGCCCAAATGGGTTTCCTCTGCCTGGTGGCTGGGGCTCTCCCTTAGAGATTGGGTGAGAAGCTATGTAAGTAAAACGTAAAGCCGCTGCTCCTCCACATCGAGAGGAGCCAGATGAGGTGGTTCGGGCATCTGGTCAGGATGCCACTCGAGAGCCTCCCTAGGGAGGTCTCTAGGGCACGTCCGACCGGTAGTAGAAGACCCAGGACACATTGGGAAGACTATGTCTCCCGGCTGGCCTGGGAACGCCTCGCTGGACAAAGTGGCTGGGGAGAGGGAAACTGTGCTTCCCTGCTTGGGCTGCTGCCCCCGTGACCCGACCTCAAACAAGCAGAAGAAGATGAATGAATGGATGTGAACAAAAATGTGGTGGTCATCACTAGACCGCCGCAGCCACGCAGGAGAACAGGGTCAACAGGGCATAGACACAGATGGAGTGATGATGATGGCGAAGGAGGAGGAATCGTGTCGTGAAAATGAGGGAGTGGACGCGCATTTGAATTCAGGCTGTGTCCTGCAGCGCAAGCCCAGAGTTTTCTGCTGTGGCATGGCAACAGAAAGGGGGCGGGGTCTGCCGCAACAGCATCAGCCACACACACACACACACACACACACACACACACACACACACACACACACACGAACAGTGACTCAGGTAAGTTGTGACGTCCCTGACAGGAAGAGAGGAGCCTTGAAGGAGGGATGGAAGCCAGCATGGGTGGGGAGGAGGAGGAAGAAGTAAAAGGAGGCGGAGCTACAGAACCCCCCCCCATTCAGATCAATGTCAACACCCTGGATGATGCGGCGGGAGACTGCAGAGACACGGACGGGGGACGGACATACCAAAGACACCGGTGAAGGTGAAGCGGAAGATGAGGGAGGGCGTCCGCAGACCGCTTGTTCCAACTTCCTGTGAAGAACTTGGGAAGTCGCACCTGAAGGCGGAGAAGCCGTGAGGACGCAGGTGTGACAGGACACTGATGTCTTCATGTATTGCTGCGGGCTGGGAGACTGGCGGAGCGCGCAGACCGCCTGTGTAAGTGAGCGGCGCGGCATCACTCGGTTGCCATGGCAACCAATGTGCTTAATAGCAACCAGCTAAAGGAACATGCAACCTGCTGGATCTTCAGGGCTAAATCTTTGACTAATATTCCACAATATAGAAAGTTAACTCTTCAAGATTTCCACTTAAGTTTACTGCTATTATCCCTTTATTTGATATTTGATAACATATTAGTTTGATCTCAGTATGTCGACACTAGTATCATTTTTTTGGTTAAAAAAAAGAAGCGGCATTAACACCTAACTTTGTTTGCATTTAAAAGATAACAAAACAATTTATCAAAGAGTGGCTTTTTTAAATTTTAATATTTTTTCTTTTCCCATTATAACATGCCAGTGGCTCACTTACTGTGATGAGGCGGCGACTTGTCCAGGGTGTACGCCGCCTTCCACCCGAATGCAGCTGAGATAGGCTCCAGCACCCCTCGTGACCCCAAAAGGGACAAGCTGTAGAAAATGAAAAATATCAAACAGGCCCCCGCATACTTCAATTTTTCCGTGTGCGGCCCTCTGTGGAAAAAGTTTGGACACCCCTGCTGTAATTGGTAAAAAGCCTTTAGATGATGTCACTTCCGCTAAATTGCTTCCTGTTGGTTGACTTCCGGTATTAGTTTGAAAGCAAGTCATGCATGTTGCGGTCTTCTTTCGTCATTTCTGTTGCCATTCTACACAAAGCGGGAAAGAAGCAATGCCGTAAGTTGTCTTTAATAAGTTAACAACTTTTCAGACACGTTAAAAAAAAAAGTGTAATAGAGCCGATATGTTGAATATAATTGTCGAATTGGATACAATGTGTTCAAGTCATTCAGGCTGACGGGAGTCTCCCTCTGCTGGACATTTTTGGACATTGCCGTTACATTTGATTTACATTTATTTATTTACATTTAATATGTCATTGTAGAGCAGGGGTCAGCAACCTTTTTGAAACCAAGAGCTACTTCTTGGGTACTGATTAATGCGAAGGGCTATCAGTTTGATACACACTTAAATAAATTGCCAGAAATAGCCAATTTGCTCAATTTACCTTTAATAAATATATTTTTATATATACAAAAATGTGTATTTCTGTCTGTCATTCCGTCATACATTTTTTTCCTTTTTTGTAGAGAATAAATGATGAAAAAAAACATTTAATTGAACGGTTTAAAAGAAGAGAAAACAGGGAAAAAATTAAAATTAAATTTTGAAACATAGTTTATCTTCAATTTCGACTCTTTAAAATTCAAAATTCAACCGAAAAATATGAAGAGAAAAACTCGCTAATTGGAATCTTTTTGAAAAAATTAAAAAAAAGAATTTATGGACCATCATTAGTCATTTTTCCAGATTAAGATTAATTTTAGAATTTTGATGACATGTTTTAAATAGGTTAAAATCCAATCTGCACTTTGTTACAATTTATAACAAATTGGACCAAGCTATATTTTTAACAAAGACAAATCATTATTTCCAGAACAAACATTTTAAAAGAAATTCAAAATACTTTGAAATAAGATTTAAATTCGATTCTACAGATTTTCTAGATTTGTCAGAATAATTTTTTTGAAATTTATTCATAATAAGTTTGAAGAAATATTTCATAAATATTCTTTGTCGAAAAAACAGAAGCTTAAAATGAAGAATTAAATTAAAATGTATTTATTATTCTTTACACACACCAAAAAAATTACTTGAACATTGATTTAAATTGTCAGGGAAGAAGAATAAGAAATTTAAATTTAAAATGGTATATGTGTTTAAAAATCCTAAAATAATTTTTAAGGTTGTATTTTTTTCTCTAAAATTGTCTTTCTGAAAGTTAGAAGAAGCAAAGTAAAAAAATAAATGAATTTATTTAAACAAGTAAAGACCAAGTCTTTAAAATATTTTCTTGGATTTTCAAATTCTATTTGAGTTTTGTCTCTCTTAGAATTAAAAATGTCGAGCAAAGCGAGACAAGCTTGCTAATAAATAAATAAAATGTAAAAAATAGAGGCAGCTCACTGGTAAGTGCTGCTATTTGAGCTATTTTTAGAACAGGCCAGCGGGCGACTCATCTGGTCCTTACGGGCGACCTGGTGCCCGCGTTGGTGACCCCTGCTGTAGACAAATATGTACAGAACCAATAAGTGTGTTCGTGTCTCTTTGTTCTTTTCACTTTTTCACCATCTTGTCTATGAAGAATTGTCAAAAGTAAATGGTCAAACTTACAACGACGTTCTCTTCTTTGACTTCGGTTTGGCTTGGTGTTGAGTTGGCGTTTTTACACGTCTCATGAGAACACTGAAAGGGGCGTCCATGGTAACGTCTCTTGGATGTTCCAAAACCTGTATGTACCTTTCAGCATTAATGGTGCCTTCACAGATGTGTAAGTTACCCATGTCTTGTTCACTAATACACCCCCATACCATCACACATGTGTAAGTTACCCATGCCTTGTTCACTAATACACCCCCATACCATCACACATGTGTAAGTTACCCATGTCTTGTTCACTAATACACCCCCATACCATCACACATGTGTAAGTTACCCATGCCTTGTTCACTAATACACCCCCATACCATCACACATGTGTAAGTTACCCATGTCTTGTTCACTAATACACCCCCATACCATCACACATGTGTAAGTTACCCATGTCTTGTTCACTAATACACCCCCATACCATCACACATGTGTAAGTTACCCATGTCTTGTTCACTAATACACCCCCATACCATCACACATGTGTAAGTTACCCATGTCTTGTTCACTAATACACCCCCATACCATCACACATGTGTAAGTTACCCATGTCTTGTTCACTAATACACCCCCATACCATCACACATGTGTAAGTTACCCATGTCTTGGGCACTAATGCACCCCCATACCATCACACATGTGTAAGTTACCCATGTCTTGTTCACTAATACACCGCCATACCATCACACATGTGTAAGTTACCCATGTCTTGTTCACTAATACACCCCCATACCATCACACATGTGTAAGTTACCCATGTCTTGTTCACTAATACACCCCCATACCATCACACATGTGTAAGTTACCCATGTCTTGTTCACTAATACACCCCCATACCATCACACATGTGTAAGTTACCCATGTCTTGTTCACTAATACACCCCCATACCATCACACATGTGTAAGTTAGTCATGTCTTGTTCACTAATACACCCCCATACCATCACACATGTGTAAGTTACCCATGTCTTGTTCACTAATACACCCCCATACCATCACACATGTGTAAGTTACCCATGTCTTGTTCACTAATACACCCCCATACCATCACACATGTGTAAGTTACCCATGCCTTGGGCACTAATACACCCCCATACCATCACACATGTGTAAGTTACCCATGTCTTGTTCACTAATACACCCCCATACCATCACACATGTGTAAGTTACCCATGTCTTGGGCACTAATACACCCCCATACCATCACACATGTGTAAGTTACCCATGTCTTGTTCACTAATACACCCCAATACCATCACACATGTGTAAGTTACCCATGTCTTGTTCACTAATACACCCCCATACCATCACACATGTGTAAGTTACCCATGTCTTGTTCACTAATACACCCCCATACCATCACACATGTGTAAGTTAGTCATGTCTTGTTCACTAATACACCCCCATACCATCACACATGTGTAAGTTACCCATGTCTTGTTCACTAATACACCCCCATACCATCACACATGTGTAAGTTACCCATGCCTTGGGCACTAATACACCCCCATACCATCACACATGTGTAAGTTAGTCATGTCTTGTTCACTAATACACCCCCATACCATCACACATGTGTAAGTTACCCATGTCTTGTTCACTAATACACCGCCATACCATCACACATGTGTAAGTTACCCATGCCTTGTTCACTAATGCACCCCCATACCATCACACATGTGTAAGTTACCCATGTCTTGTTCACTAATACACCCCCATACCATCACACATGTGTAAGTTACCCATGCCTTGTTCACTAATACACCCCCATACCATCACACATGTGTAAGTTACCCATGTCTTGTTCACTAATACACCCCCATACCATCACACATGTGTAAGTTACCCATGTCTTGTTCACTAATACACCCCCATACCATCACACATGTGTAAGTTACCCATGTCTTGTTCACTAATACACCCCCATACCATCACACATGTGTAAGTTACCCATGTCTTGTTCACTAATACACCCCCATACCATCACACATGTGTAAGTTAGTCATGTCTTGTTCACTAATACACCCCCATACCATCACACATGTGTAAGTTACCCATGTCTTGTTCACTAATACACCCCCATACCATCACACATGTGTAAGTTACCCATGTCTTGTTCACTAATACACCCCCATACCATCACACATGTGTAAGTTACCCATGTCTTGTTCACTAATACACCCCCATACCATCACACATGTGTAAGTTACCCATGTCTTGTTCACTAATACACCCCCATACCATCACACATGTGTAAGTTACCCATGTCTTGTTCACTAATACACCCCCATACCATCACACATGTGTAAGTTACCCATGTCTTGTTCACTAATACACCCCCATACCATCACACATGCTGGCTTTTGAACTTTCACCCTAGAACAATCCGGATGGTTATTTTCCTCTTTGTTCCGGAGGACACCACGTCCACAGTTTCCAAATATAATTTGTATTGTGGACTCCTCAGACCACAGAACACTTTTCCACTTTGCATCAGTCCATCTTACAAACCCTGTTTCCATATGAGTTGGGAAATTGTGTTAGATGTAAATATAAACAGAATACAATGATTTGCAAATCCTTTTCAAGCCATATTCAGTTGAATATGCTACAAAGACAACATATTTGATGTTCAAACTCAAATACTTTATTTTTTTCTGAAAATACTAATTAACTTAGAATTTGATGCCAGTAACACGTGACAAAGAAATTGGGAAAGGTGGCAATAAATACTGATAAAGTTGAGGATTTTTCATCAAACACTTATTTGGAACATCCAACAGGTGTGCAGGCTAATTGGGAACAGGTGGGTGCCATGATTGGCTATAAAAGCAGCTTCCATGAAATGCTAAGTAATTCACAAACAAGGATGGGGTGAGGGTCACCAATTTGTAAGCAAATTGTCGAACAGTTTTAGAACAACATTTCTCAACGAGCTATTGCAAGGAATTTAGGGATTCTACCATCTATGGTCCGTAAAATCATCAAAAGGTTCAGAGAATCTGGCGAAATCACTGCACGTAAGCGATGATATTAAGGACTTTTGATCCCCAAGGCAGTACTGCACAAAAAACCCGACATCAGTGTGTAAAAGATATCACCACATGGGCTCAGGAACACTTCATAAAACCACTGTAAGTAGCTACATCTGTAAGTGCAAGTTAAAACTCTACTCCGCAAAGCAAAGCCCATTTATCAACAACACCCAGAAACGCTGCCGGCTTCGCTGGGCCAGAGCTCATCTAAGATGGACTGATGCAAAGTGGAAAAGTGTTTTGTGGTCTGATGAGTCCACACTTCAAATTATATTTGGAAACTGTGGACGTGGTGTCCTCCGGAACAAAGAGGAAAATAACCATCCGGAGTGTTATAGACGCAAAGTTCAAAAGCCAGCATCTGTGATGGTATGGGGGTGTATTAGTGCCCAAGGCATGGGTAACTTACACATCTGTGAAGGCACCATTAATGCTGGAAGGTACATACAGGTTGTGGAACAACATATGCTGCCATCTAAGCGCCGTCTTTTTCATGGACGCCCCTGCTTATTTCAGCAAGACAATGCCAAGCCACATTCAACACGTGTTAAAAAAAGACTGCATGTACTTTCCTGGCCCGCCTGCAGTCCAGACCTGTCTCCCATGGAAAATGTGTAGCGCATTATGAAGCGTAAAATACGACAGCGGAGACCCCGGATTGTTGAACGACTGAATGGGAAGAAATCCACTTTCAAAGCTTCAACAATTAGTTTCCTCAGTTCCCAAACGTTTATTGAGTGTTGTTAAAAGAAAAGGTGATGTAACACAGTGGTGAACATGCCCTTTCCCAACTACTTTGGCACATGTTGCAGCCATGAAATTTTAAGTTCATTATTATTTGCAAAAAAAACAAAGTTTATGAGTTTGAACATCAAATATGTTGTCTTTGTATTGCTTTCAATTATGCCATGCAAGTTTTAGACCAAGAAAACTCCTGTCTTGACCTCTTGCCATAATGTAGTTTTATACTTTTATTTTCAGCGTGAGGAATGTCAACACAGCAGCCGTTATGTCAATTGTGTAATCGAGGCTTGTATTTTGTTCTTGTTGACGTCATCCCCTTACGCCTGCTACTTTATTGCACAAAGTAGTTTAGGTGGAGGAGGCTTATCCTGTTTTTTTCTTTTTCTTTTCTGGAAAGGGATTAGGAAAAGAGGGCGTTTCTGAACTGACACTGTACTCTCTCATAAGTGCTAAAAAGCCTTGGGGCTGACCACTTGTCATTTTTTTGTAATTGTTGTTTAGATTTACATTAAGGGCTATTTTTAAATACATGAAAAATACCTTTTCACGTTCTTGATGATTTTGTTTTGACCAGAAATTTGGTGAGTCAGCATACATTTTAATATTTAATATATGTTTGCTAATATTATCCAAAGTTGATATATTTGTGGTAAGTCATAATGTGCTAATTTGTTATCAATTCTTTTTTACGGTATTTAACTGAGAAAACCATTTTAGAAAAAAATGTTATTTATTCCTTAAACAAATATATATATATATATATATATATATATATATATATATATATATATATATATATAAAAATGTTTACATTTATATTTTCTGACGTCATATCTTTTCATATTTATCATTGGTCTGTGTACGTTGTAGTTTCATTTCTGAAACGCGAATCAAAAAACAAAATTAAGGCCGTTTTTTGATTTTTATTATATATGACAGATTTTAAAACAAACAACGGGTTGATTTTCATTCAAATATCACAAAATGTGATATTTGATATCAGAACATTTTTTGTTCTGTTTTCCTTTCATAAATTTTTCTTTTTCCAGATAAACATCAAATATATGTTCATCCAAAATGCAAAAATGTGTGTTCATCCGTTTGATGACAAGTTAAACCGGAAGCAGAATTTTAGCTTTTCCTTTGCATTTAGCATCTTTTTAGCATAACGCTAACATCTTTGTTCAGCGGGAGTCCCATTGTCGTTTTTAAAAAGTGTCATTAAATAGCTTTCCAACGTTTGTCTCAGAAATGAAAATAGAAAAAAATGGTCCAAAACCTAAGCAAAACGGACCATCATTTAAAAAAAAAATTGTTTTACCTTGTTTAAGCTAATTTATTTTAATATATCTTTTAATCTTTTAATTTAATTAGTTCAATTAATTTTAAATGTAATTCATTTAATTTAATTTAAGACATGCACCTGGGGATAGGTTGATTGGCAACACTAAATGGTCCCTGGTGTGTGAATGTTGGCCCTGTGATAAGGTGGCGACTTGTCCAGGGTGTACGCCGCCTTCCGCCCGTTTATAGCTGCGATAGGCACCAACGCCCCCTGTTACCCCACAGGGAATAAGCGGCAGAAAATGGATGGATGGATGGATGGATAATTTAATTTAATTGTATTTAATTTAAATGTCATTAATTATGAATTATGATTTGCATTTAAACATTTGAACGGAATGTACACGGACCATCATTTTTTTTTTTACCTTGTTTAAGCCAATTTCTTTTAATATATATTTTAATCCTTTAATTGAATTAGTTTGATTAATTAAAAAAAAAGTTTTATACTTAATTTAACTTAATAATTAATTTAATTCAAATGTTATTAATTATGATTTGCATTTAAAAATTTGAACGGAAGGTACACGACAATCATTTTTTTTTACCCTGTTTTGGCTCATTTATTTTAACATAACTTTTAATCCTTTGATTTAATTAGTTTAATTAATTTTAAATGTAATTTATTAAATTTATTAATTGATTTGATTTAAATTTAATTAATTATGAATTGTGATTTGCACTTAAAAATGTGAAGGGAAGGTACACAAAACATCATTTTCTTTATCTTGTTTAAGCTAATGTATTTTAATATATCTTTTGATATTTTAATTTAGTTAGTTTAATTTGAAATTTAATCAATTTAATTTGATTATTGATTTAATTTAAATGTAATAAATTATGAATTATGATTTGCTTTTAAAAATGTGAACAGAAGGTACACGACCATAATTTTTTAAATCTTGTTTAAGCTAATTCATTTTAATATATATTTTAATCTTTTAATTTAATTAGTTTAATTCATTTTACATTTAATTTAATTTAATTCAACAATTAATTTGATTTAAATGTAATTAATTTAATTTGATTTAGTTAATTTCATCCATCCATCCATCCATTTACTACCGCTTATTCCCTTTGGGGTTGCGGGGGGGGCGCTGGTGCCTATCTCAGCTGCATTTGGCGGAAGGCGGGGTACACCCTGGACAAGTCGCCACCTCATCGCAGGGTCATAATTCATTTCAAATTTAATTAATTTAATTTAATCTTTTAATTCCAACAAATAATTCTGACAGGTCATTTTTATTTTATTTAAAACATTTTTTTATTTGAAACGAATTTTGACATGGACTTAAATGTGTAGGTGACAAGAAAATTGTTTTTGTATTACAAACCTCGTTGGGAAATTGTGTTAGATGTAAATATAAACAGAATACAATGATTTGCAAATCCTTTTCAAGCCATATTCAGTTGAATATGCTACAAAGACAACATATTTGATGTTCAAACTTTAGAATTTGATGCCAGCAACACGTGACAAAGAAGTTGGGAAAGGTGGCAATAAATACTGATAAAGTTGAGGAATGCTCATCAAACACTTATTTGGAACATCCCACAGGTGTGCAGGCTAATTGGGAACAGGTGGGTGCCATGATTGGCTATAAAAGCAGCTTCCATGAAATGCTAAGTCATTCACAAACAAGGATGGGGTGAGGGTCACCACTTTGTAAGTAAATTGTCGAACAGTTTTAGAACAACATTTCTCAACGAGCTATTGGAAGGAATTTAGGGATTTTACCATCTACGGTCCGTAAAATCATCAAAAGGTTCAGAGAATCTGGAGAAATCACTGCACGTAAGCGATGATATTACGGATCTTTGATCCCTCAGGCGGTACTGCATCAAAAACTGACATCAGTGTGTAAAGGATATCACCACATGGGCTCAGAAACACTTCGTAAAATCACTGTAAGTAACTACAGTTGGTCGTAACATCTGTAAGTGCAAGTTAAAACTCTACTATGCAAAGCCAAACCCATTTATGAACAATATCCTGAAACGCCACAGGCTTGGCTGGGCCCGAGTTCATCTAAGATGAACTGATGCAAAGCGGAAAGGTGTTCTGTGGTCTGACGAGTCCACATTTCAAATTATATTTGGAAACAGAGGACGTGGTGTCCTCCAGAACAAAGAGGAAAATAACCATTCGGATTGTTATAGCCGCAAAGTTCAAAAGCCAGTATCTGTGATGGTATGGGGGTGTATTAGTGCCCAAGGCATGGGTAACTTACACATGTGTGATGGTATGGGGGTGTATTAGTGGCCAAGGCATGGGTAACTTACACATGTGTGATGGTATGGGGGTGTATTAGTGAACAAGACATGACTAACTTACACATGTGTGATGGTATGGGGGTGTATTAGTGAACAAGACATGGGTAACTTACACATGTGTGATGGTATGGGGGTGTATTAGTGAACAAGACATGGGTAACTTACACATGTGTGATGGTATGGGGGTGTATTAGTGCCCAAGGCATGGGTAACTTACACATGTGTGATGGTATGGGGGTGTATTAGTGGCCAAGGCATGGGTAACTTACACATGTGTGATGGTATGGGGGTGTATTAGTGAACAAGACATGACTAACTTACACATGTGTGATGGTATGGGGGTGTATTAGTGAACAAGACATGGGTAACTTACACATGTGTGATGGTATGGGGGTGTATTAGTGAACAAGACATGGGTAACTTACACATGTGTGATGGTATGGGGGTGTATTAGTGAACAAGACATGACTAACTTACACATGTGTGATGGTATGGGGGTGTATTAGTGAACAAGACATGGGTAACTTACACATGTGTGATGGTATGGGGGTGTATTAGTGAACAAGACATGGGTAACTTACACATGTGTGATGGTATGGGGGTGTATTAGTGAACAAGGCATGGGTAACTTACACATGTGTGATGGTATGGGGGTGTATTAGTGAACAAGACATGGGTAACTTACACATGTGTGATGGTATGGGGGTGTATTAGTGAACAAGGCATGGGTAACTTACACATGTGTGATGGTATGGGGGTGTATTAGTGCCCAAGACATGGGTAACTTACACATGTGTGATGGTATGGGGGTGTATTAGTGGCCAAGGCATGGGTAACTTACACATGTGTGATGGTATGGGGGTGTATTAGTGAACAAGACATGACTAACTTACACATGTGTGATGGTATGGGGGTGTATTAGTGAACAAGACATGGGTAACTTACACATGTGTGATGGTATGGGGGTGTATTAGTGAACAAGACATGGGTAACTTACACATGTGTGATGGTATGGGGGTGTATTAGTGAACAAGACATGGGTAACTTACACATGTGTGATGGTATGGGGGTGTATTAGTGCCCAAGGCATGGGTAACTTACACATGTGTGATGGTATGGGGGTGTATTAGTGCCCAAGGCATGGGTAACTTACACATGTGTGATGGTATGGGGGTGTATTAGTGCCCAAGACATGGGTAACTTACACATGTGTGATGGTATGGGGGTGTATTAGTGAACAAGGCATGGGTAACTTACACATGTGTGATGGTATGGGGGTGTATTAGTGCCCAAGACATGGGTAACTTACACATGTGTGATGGTATGGGGGTGTATTAGTGGCCAAGGCATGGGTAACTTACACATGTGTGATGGTATGGGGGTGTATTAGTGAACAAGACATGACTAACTTACACATGTGTGATGGTATGGG
The DNA here is from genome assembly GCF_033978795.1 of Nerophis ophidion. Taxonomy (NCBI): domain Eukaryota; kingdom Metazoa; phylum Chordata; class Actinopteri; order Syngnathiformes; family Syngnathidae; genus Nerophis; species Nerophis ophidion. The sequence continues at coordinate 54,605,213 of NC_084624.1, forward strand.
GGTGTATTAGTGAACAAGACATGGGTAACTTACACATGTGTGATGGTATGGGGGTGTATTAGTGGCCAAGGCATGGGTAACTTACACATGTGTGATGGTATGGGGGTGTATTAGTGAACAAGACATGACTAACTTACACATGTGTGATGGTATGGGGGTGTATTAGTGCCCAAGGCATGGGTAACTTACACATGTGTGATGGTATGGGGGTGTATTAGTGAACAAGACATGGGTAACTTACACATGTGTGATGGTATGGGGGTGTATTAGTGAACAAGACATGGGTAACTTACACATGTGTGATGGTATGGGGGTGTATTAGTGAACAAGACATGACTAACTTACACATGTGTGATGGTATGGGGGTGTATTAGTGAACAAGACATGGGTAACTTACACATGTGTGATGGTATGGGGGTGTATTAGTGGCCAAGGCATGGGTAACTTACACATGTGTGATGGTATGGGGGTGTATTAGTGAACAAGACATGACTAACTTACACATGTGTGATGGTATGGGGGTGTATTAGTGCCCAAGGCATGGGTAACTTACACATGTGTGATGGTATGGGGGTGTATTAGTGAACAAGACATGGGTAACTTACACATGTGTGATGGTATGGGGGTGTATTAGTGAACAAGACATGGGTAACTTACACATGTGTGATGGTATGGGGGTGTATTAGTGAACAAGACATGACTAACTTACACATGTGTGATGGTATGGGGGTGTATTAGTGAACAAGACATGGGTAACTTACACATGTGTGATGGTATGGGGGTGTATTAGTGGCCAAGGCATGGGTAACTTACACATGTGTGATGGTATGGGGGTGTATTAGTGCCCAAGGCATGGGTAACTTACACATGTGTGATGGTATGGGGGTGTATTAGTGAACAAGACATGGGTAACTTACACATGTGTGATGGTATGGGGGTGTATTAGTGAACAAGACATGGGTAACTTACACATGTGTGATGGTATGGGGGTGTATTAGTGAACAAGGCATGGGTAACTTACACATGTGTGATGGTATGGGGGTGTATTAGTGCCCAAGACATGGGTAACTTACACATGTGTGATGGTATGGGGGTGTATTAGTGGCCAAGGCATGGGTAACTTACACATGTGTGATGGTATGGGGGTGTATTAGTGAACAAGACATGGGTAACTTACACATGTGTGATGGTATGGGGGTGTATTAGTGAACAAGGCATGGGTAACTTACACATGTGTGATGGTATGGGGGTGTATTAGTGAACAAGACATGGGTAACTTACACATGTGTGATGGTATGGGGGTGTATTAGTGAACAAGGCATGGGTAACTTACACATGTGTGATGGTATGGGGGTGTATTAGTGCCCAAGACATGGGTAACTTACACATGTGTGATGGTATGGGGGTGTATTAGTGCCCAAGGCATGGGTAACTTACACATGTGTGATGGTATGGGGGTGTATTAGTGAACAAGACATGGGTAACTTACACATGTGTGATGGAATGGGGGTGTATTAGTGAACAAGACATGACTAACTTACACATGTGTGATGGTATGGGGGTGTATTAGTGAACAAGACATGGGTAACTTACACATGTGTGATGGTATGGGGGTGTATTAGTGCCCAAGGCATGGGTAACTTACACATGTGTGATGGTATGGGGGTGTATTAGTGAACAAGACATGGGTAACTTACACATGTGTGATGGTATGGGGGTGTATTAGTGAACAAGGCATGGGTAACTTGCACATGTGTGATGGTATGGGGGTGTATTAGTGAACAAGGCATGGGTAACTTACACATGTGTGATGGTATGGGGGTGTATTAGTGAACAAGACATGGGTAACTTACACATGTGTGATGGTATGGGGGTGTATTAGTGAACAAGGCATGGGTAACTTACACATGTGTGATGGTATGGGGGTGTATTAGTGCCCAAGGCATGACTAACTTACACATGTGTGATGGTATGGGGGTGTATTAGTGAACAAGACATGACTAACTTACACATGTGTGATGGTATGGGGGTGTATTAGTGCCCAAGGCATGGGTAACTTACACATGTGTGATGGTATGGGGGTGTATTAGTGAACAAGACATGGGTAACTTACACATGTGTGATGGTATGGGGGTGTATTAGTGAACAAGACATGGGTAACTTACACATGTGTGATGGTATGGGGGTGTATTAGTGAACAAGACATGGGTAACTTACACATGTGTGATGGTATGGGGGTGTATTAGTGAACAAGGCATGGGTAACTTACACATGTGTGATGGTATGGGGGTGTATTAGTGCCCAAGGCATGACTAACTTACACATGTGTGATGGTATGGGGGTGTATTAGTGAACAAGACATGGGTAACTTACACATGTGTGATGGTATGGGGGTGTATTAGTGCCCAAGGCATGGGTAACTTACACATGTGTGATGGTATGGGGGTGTATTAGTGAACAAGACATGACTAACTTACACATGTGTGATGGTATGGGGGTGTATTAGTGAACAAGACATGACTAACTTACACATGTGTGATGGTATGGGGGTGTATTAGTGAACAAGACATGGGTAACTTACACATGTGTGATGGTATGGGGGTGTATTAGTGCCCAAGGCATGGGTAACTTACACATGTGTGATGGTATGGGGGTGTATTAGTGAACAAGACATGGGTAACTTACACATGTGTGATGGTATGGGGGTGTATTAGTGAACAAGACATGGGTAACTTACACATGTGTGATGGTATGGGGGTGTATTAGTGAACAAGACATGGGTAACTTACACATGTGTGATGGTATGGGGGTGTATTAGTGCCCAAGGCATGGGTAACTTACACATGTGTGATGGTATGGGGGTATATTAGTGAACAAGACATGGGTAACGTACACATGTGTGATGGTATGGGGGTGTATTAGTGAACAAGGCATGGGTAACTTACACATGTGTGATGGTATGGGGGTGTATTAGTGCCCAAGGCATGACTAACTTACACATGTGTGATGGTATGGGGGTGTATTAGTGAACAAGACATGGGTAACTTACACATGTGTGATGGTATGGGGGTGTATTAGTGAACAAGACATGGGTAACTTACACATGTGTGATGGTATGGGGGTGTATTAGTGCCCAAGGCATGGGTAACTTACACATGTGTGATGGTATGGGGGTGTATTAGTGAACAAGACATGGGTAACTTACACATGTGTGATGGTATGGGGGTGTATTAGTGAACAAGACATGGGTAACTTACACATGTGTGATGGTATGGGGGTGTATTAGTGAACAAGACATGGGTAACTTACACATGTGTGATGGTATGGGGGTGTATTAGTGCCCAAGGCATGGGTAACTTACACATGTGTGATGGTATGGGGGTATATTAGTGAACAAGACATGGGTAACGTACACATGTGTGATGGTATGGGGGTGTATTAGTGAACAAGGCATGGGTAACTTACACATGTGTGATGGTATGGGGGTGTATTAGTGCCCAAGGCATGACTAACTTACACATGTGTGATGGTATGGGGGTGTATTAGTGAACAAGACATGGGTAACTTACACATGTGTGATGGTATGGGGGTGTATTAGTGCCCAAGGCATGGGTAACTTACACATGTGTGATGGTATGGGGGTGTATTAGTGAACAAGGCATGGGTAACTTACACATGTGTGATGGTATGGGGGTGTATTAGTGCCCAAGGCATGACTAACTTACACATGTGTGATGGTATGGGGGTGTATTAGTGAACAAGACATGGGTAACTTACACATGTGTGATGGTATGGGGGTGTATTAGTGAACAAGACATGACTAACTTACACATGTGTGATGGTATGGGGGTGTATTAGTGAACAAGACATGGGTAACTTACACATGTGTGATGGTATGGGGGTGTATTAGTGAACAAGACATGGGTAACTTACACATGTGTGATGGTATGGGGGTGTATTAGTGAACAAGACATGACTAACTTACACATGTGTGATGGTATGGGGGTGTATTAGTGAACAAGGCATGGGTAACTTACACATGTGTGATGGTATGGGGGTGTATTAGTGAACAAGACATGGGTAACTTACACATGTGTGATGGTATGGGGGTGTATTAGTGAACAAGACATGGGTAACTTACACATGTGTGATGGTATGGGGGTGTATTAGTGAACAAGACATGGGTAACTTACACATGTGTGATGGTATGGGGGTGTATTAGTGAACAAGACATGGGTAACTTACACATGTGTGATGGTATGGGGGTGTATTATTGAACAAGACATGGGTAACTTACACATGTGTGATGGTATGGGGGTGTATTAGTGCCCAAGGCATGGGTAACTTACACATCTGTGAAGGCACTATTAATGCTGAATGGTACATACAGGTTTTGGAGCAACATATGTTGTCGTCCAAGAAACGTTATCATGGACGCCCCTGCTTATTTCAGCAAGACATGTGTTACAACAGCATGGCTTCGTAAAAAAAGAGTGTGGGTACTTTCCTTGCCCGCCTGCAGTCCAGACATGTCTCCCATGGAAAATGTGTGGCACATTATGAAGCGTAAAATACGACAGCGGAGACCCCGGACTGTTGAACGACTGAAGCTCTACATAAAACAAAAATGGGAAAAAATTCCACTTTCAAAGCTTCAACAATTAGTTCCCAAACGTTTATTGAGTGTTGTTAAAAGAAAAGGTGATGTAACACAGTGGTGAACATGCCCTTTCCCAACTACTTTGGCACGTGTTGCAGCCGTGAAATTCTAAGTTAATTATTTGCATAAGAAAATAATGTTTATGAGTTTGAACATGAAATATGTTGTCTTTGTAGCATATTCAACTGAATATGGGTTGAAAAGGATTTGCAAATCATTGTATTCCGTTTATATTTACATCTAACACAATTTCCCAACTCATATAGAAACGGGGTTTGTACGTTTAAAAATTCGAAGGCATTATTTTTGAAGCCCCAGTTTGACACCTTCAGGACTGACTTGATTTTCTGACAACTGCAGGCTGAGCTTGTGTGTCCGCCATGGGCCGGAAGTTGGACCTGTCGGGCCTGAGCGACAACGAGGCCGAGCACGTGCTACAGGTGGTGCAGCGCGACATGAGGCTGCGCAAGAAAGAGGAGCAGCGCCTCAGGTGAGCTAACTAAATACAAAATACTTCGTTTTTGGCTTCTCATTCCGTTGATTAGCTGAGCTCGTCTAAAACAGGAAATCCCAGCCCTTTCCTGTTCTGCTCAGACCAAGCTTCCTTGAAAGCCTGCAGAGCCCAGGAACAATGCAGACAAATACAATATTGGCACTGCATGGGCCCCTGGCGTGAAGAACAGGGCCACCCTAAGAAAAATGTCATTTTGAGATTTGTTGACACGTTATTATTTACCTGTTTTATATTCATTGCATTTGAATTCAATTCCATGCATGTTTTGTTCAAAAACAAACATAAATCGTTCCATAATTGTTTTTTTAGTGCGAGATAACGAATGTTATATCATTAAAACACACATTTGCATATCTTTCTGACACATCTCTGATCAAGGTTCGATTCCAGTGGGACTATTTAATGCTGCGCCCCCGAGGGGACGATGAGAATGATTTGAGATATTTGTAATGCTTTTCTTATCAGTGATGGAGCAGAAAAGGACTTCAATTACAAACCTCAAAAGCAGTAAAGTTGACACGTTGTGTAATTCGTCAATAAAATGCCACTAAATAAACTAACTAAAAAAAAAAGAGAATACAATGATTTGCAAATCCTTTTCAACTTATATTCAATAGAATAGACAGCAAAGACAAGATATTTCATGTTCACACTGAGGAACTTAAGTTTTTTTTTCAAATAATCATTAACTTAGAATTTAATGGCAGCAACACATTGCAAAAAAGTTTTCACAGCGGCTTTTTTACCAGTGTGTTACATGACCTTTCCTTTTAACAACACTCAGTAAAGGTTTGGGAACTGAGGAGACACATGTTTGAAGTTTTTCAGGTGGAATTCTTTCCCATTCTTGCTTGATGTACAACTTAAGTTGTTCAAACGGTCCGGGGTCTCCGTTGTGATAAATTAGGCTTCATATTGCACTACAAATTTTCAATGAGAGACAGGTCTAGACTACAGGCAGGCCAGTCTAATACCCACACTCTTTTTACCCTGAAGCCACGCTGTTGTAACACGTGGCTTGGCATTGTCTTGCTGAAATAAGCGGGGGCGTCCATGATAACCACATATGTTGCTTCAAAAGCTGTATGTACCTTTCAGCATTAATGGTGCCTTCACAGATGTGTAAGTTACCCATGCCTTGGGCACTAATACACCCCCATACCATCACACATGTGTAAGTTACCCATGTCTTGTTCACTAATACACCCCCATACCATCACACATGTGTAAGTTACCCATGTCTTGTTCACTAATACACCCCCATACCATCACACATGTGTAAGTTACCCATGTCTTGTTCACTAATACACCCCCATACCATCACACATGTGTAAGTTACCCATGTCTTGTTCACTAATACACCCCCATACCATCACACATGTGTAAGTTACCCATGTCTTGTTCACTAATACACCCCCATACCATCACACATGTGTAAGTTACCCATGTCTTGTTCACTAATACACCCCCATACCATCACACATGTGTAAGTTAGTCATGTCTTGTTCACTAATACACCCCCATACCATCACACATGTGTAAGTTACCCATGCCTTGGGCACTAATACACCCCCATACCATCACACATGTGTAAGTTAGTCATGTCTTGTTCACTAATACACCCCCATACCATCACACATGTGTAAGTTAGTCATGTCTTGTTCACTAATACACCCCCATACCATCACACATGTGTAAGTTACCCATGTCTTGTTCACTAATACACCGCCATACCATCACACATGTGTAAGTTACCCATGTCTTGTTCACTAATACACCCCCATACCATCACACATGTGTAAGTTACCCATGTCTTGTTCACTAATACACCCCCATACCATCACACATGTGTAAGTTACCCATGCCTTGGGCACTAATACACCCCCATACCATCACACATGTGTAAGTTACCCATGTCTTGTTCACTAATACACCCCCATACCATCACACATGTGTAAGTTACCCATGTCTTGTTCACTAATACACCCCCATACCATCACACATGTGTAAGTTACCCATGTCTTGTTCACTAATACACCCCCATACCATCACACATGTGTAAGTTAGTCATGTCTTGTTCACTAATACACCCCCATACCATCACACATGTGTAAGTTACCCATGTCTTGTTCACTAATACACCGCCATACCATCACACATGTGTAAGTTACCCATGCCTTGTTCACTAATACACCCCCATACCATCACACATGTGTAAGTTACCCATGTCTTGTTCACTAATACACCCCCATACCATCACACATGTGTAAGTTACCCATGTCTTGTTCACTAATACACCCCCATACCATCACACATGTGTAAGTTACCCATGTCTTGTTCACTAATACACCCCCATACCATCACACATGTGTAAGTTACCCATGTCTTGTTCACTAATACACCCCCATACCATCACACATGTGTAAGTTACCCATGTCTTGTTCACTAATACACCCCCATACCATCACACATGTGTAAGTTAGTCATGCCTTGTTCACTAATACACCCCCATACCATCACACATGTGTAAGTTACCCATGTCTTGTTCACTAATACACCCCCATACCATCACACATGTGTAAGTTAGTCATGTCTTGTTCACTAATACACCCCCATACCATCACACATGTGTAAGTTACCCATGTCTTGTTCACTAATACACCCCCATACCATCACACATGTGTAAGTTAGTCATGTCTTGTTCACTAATACACCCCCATACCATCACACATGTGTAAGTTACCCATGTCTTGTTCACTAATACACCCCCATACCATCACACATGTGTAAGTTAGTCATGTCTTGTTCACTAATACACCCCCATACCATCACATATGTGTAAGTTACCCATGTCTTGTTCACTAATACACCCCCATACCATCACACATGTGTAAGTTACCCATGTCTTGTTCACTAATACACCCCCATACCATCACACATGTGTAAGTTACCCATGTCTTGTTCACTAATACACCGCCATACCATCACACATGTGTAAGTTACCCATGCCTTGTTCACTAATACACCCCCATACCATCACACATGTGTAAGTTAGTCATGTCTTGTTCACTAATACACCCCCATACCATCACACATGTGTAAGTTACCCATGCCTTGTTCACTAATACACCCCCATACCATCACACATGTGTAAGTTACCCATGCCTTGTTCACTAATACACCCCCATACCATCACACATGTGTAAGTTACCCATGTCTTGTTCACTAATACACCCCCATACCATCACACATGTGTAAGTTACCCATGCCTTGTTCACTAATACACCCCCATACCATCACACATGTGTAAGTTAGTCATGTCTTGTTCACTAATACACCCCCATACCATCACACATGTGTAAGTTACCCATGCCTTGGGCACTAATACACCCCCATACCATCACACATGTGTAAGTTACCCATGTCTTGTTCACTAATACACCCCCATACCATCACACATGTGTAAGTTAGTCATGTCTTGTTCACTAATACACCCCCATACCATCACACATGTGTAAGTTACCCATGCCTTGGGCACTAATACACCCCCATACCATCACACATGTGTAAGTTACCCATGTCTTGTTCACTAATACACCGCCATACCATCACACATGTGTAAGTTACCCATGTCTTGTTCACTAATACACCCCCATACCATCACACATGTGTAAGTTACCCATGTCTTGTTCACTAATACACCGCCATACCATCACACATGTGTAAGTTACCCATGTCTTGTTCACTAATACACCCCCATACCATCACACATGTGTAAGTTACCCATGCAGTGGGCACTAATACACCCCCATACCATCACACATGTGTAAGTTACCCATGTCTTGTTCACTAATACACCCCCCATACCATCACACATGTGTAAGTTACCCATGTCTTGTTCACTAATACACCCCCATACCATCACACATGTGTAAGTTAGTCATGTCTTGTTCACTAATACACCCCCATACCATCACACATGTGTAAGTTACCCATGCCTTGGGCACTAATACACCCCCATACCATCACACATGTGTAAGTTACCCATGTCTTGTTCACTAATACACCGCCATACCATCACACATGTGTAAGTTACCCATGTCTTGTTCACTAATACACCCCCATACCATCACACATGTGTAAGTTACCCATGTCTTGTTCACTAATACACCCCCATACCATCACACATGTGTAAGTTACCCATGCCTTGGGCACTAATACACCGCCATACCATCACACATGCTGGCTTTGAACTTTGCGCCTAGAACAATCCGGATGGTTCTTTTCCTCTTTGGTCCAGAGGACACAACGTCCCAAAAAAGTTTGAAATGTGGACTCATCAGACCACAGAACACTTTTTCACTTTGCATCAGTCCATTTTAGATGAGCCCGGGCCCAGCGAAGCCTGCGGCGTTTCTGGGTGTTGTTGATAAATGGCTTTTGCTTTGCATAGTAGAGTTTTAACTTGCACATACGGATGTAGCAACCAACTGTAGTTACTGACAGTGGTTATATCCCTTGAAAGAGCCCATGTGGTGATATCTTTTACGCACTGAATTCGCTTTTTGATGCAGTACCGCCTGAGGGATCAAAGGTTGCAGGCAATCAATGTTGGTTTTCAGCCTTGCTGCTTGCGTGCAATGATTTCTCCGGATAATCTGAACCTTTTGATGATATCACGGACAGTAGATGGTGAAATCCCTAAATTCCTTGCAATAGCTGGTTGTGAAATGTGGTTCTTAAACAGTTTGCTCAGGCATTTGTTGACAAAGTGGTGACCCTCGCCCCGTCCTTGTTTGTGAATGAGTCAGCATTTCACGGAAGCTGCTTTTATACCCAATCATGGCACCCACCTGTTCCAATTAGCCAGCACATCTGTGGGATGTTCAAATTTGTGTTTGATGAGCATTCCTCAACTTTCTCAGTCTTTTTTGCCACTTGTGCCAGCTTTTGTGAAACATGTTGCAGGCATCAAATTCCAAATGCGCTAATATTTGCAAAAATAACAACGTTTTCCGTTCGAACGTTAAGTATCTTGTCCTTGCAGTCTATTCAATGGAATGTAAGTTGAAAAGATTTGCAATTATTGTATTTTGTTTTTATTTACCATTTACACATCTTGACAACTTCACTGGTGTGGAGTTTTGTAAGTTTGAGGAAAATGTCATATCAAACACAATGTCATTCACTAATTCACATTTGTGCGTTTTCATACAAAAGGGTGCCACCCACGGATGGCAGGGCCCTACGCACACCACCCGATTTGTGTGATGAAGAATTTTAGTCCACATATGATATTTCAGTCAGTAATCACATTATCAAACTAGCGTTGATAACAAATCACATGAAACTTAATGATGATATCATAATAGGGTACCAGTGATCAATCTGCGCGATTGGCCATCACGCATTGCAACAAGTGAGTTAAAAACGTAGTCAGGTTCAAACACCCACCATCTATTAAACTAGACAAGAAGCAAGGAATCAGGCAGAGACAGAGTTCAATTTTGCTCATGAGGAGAAACGTTTGGAGCTGCACACTAAGTTACAGTCTCCCACCACGCTTTATTCAGGAGTTCCCTTTTTAACATCACTGAGGCTGCTTCTAAAGGGAGTGGTCACACATATCATGCGAGAAGCTCCAGCACGCACAATACATGACAGAATGTGCCAAGGGCTTTGTGATTGCCTTGCCTTATCTTCGTTGAGGTACTTCAAGTCCGTCCTTGGCTGTTCAGCAGGCTGGAAGACAGAAACTGCTGCTGCGAGACAACTTGAAGTGGAAGATAGACGAGTTGTGTGCCCTTGCAACAGAATGGAAAAGTACAGCTTGAGCACAATTGATCATAACTATAGCAACGGCCTTTAAGCAAAAGAGTTGTGTGATAAGTTATTCATCATTATTCTAACTAATGTAAAATGCACAACAATTCAAACAAGTTTTCTTCTTTCGCTTCTTTTTTGTCGTGTTTTTGGTCACAAGACGAAGCTGCCTGTAACATTAAGCATTTATTTATTAAATATGTCCTGTTAAACCACTAATTCCAACATACCATTTCAGCAAGTTGCAAACACTTCCTTCAATGTCCAACAATTCCACCTTGATTTTGATAGTTGAATAAGACTACTCCAAATTGAGTCGTCGACAATCGTAAGACACCCCGATTTGTCCACGTGTCACTTTTTTTAAAGAGAGCATCTCCAACAATCTAATTACTTGTTAACTTAGCGACTCTAATTCCTCCTGTTTGTCTTCTTATGTTCTGGCAGACAGTATTAAGACTTAATTGCATGTTTTCCTACTAAACATGGTGTACGCTCAAATCCAGAAAACGTTTTACGCACAAAAATATTTATTATTCAATGCAGTTGTAATGAAGCTGGTGAGACAAAATGACACAGAGGAGAAAATACGCAGGGAGAGAGCATAGAGCTTGATAGGAGTTGGCTTAATGTACGAAACTGGGAACTACGTTCTGGCCCGGAACGCAGGTGTGCACTGAAGCTCATCAGCGCCAGGTGTGTACATTGCTGATTGAGACGATTGTCAGGTCCAAACACTGATGACATCTATTAAACAGACAGGAAGAAAGGAATCATGCAGAATCAGAATTTGGCTAAATGTGTAGAGACGTTTTAGTCAGAGAACCAACCTACGCTCTAAGATCCAGTCTCACGTGCTCCTCTATTTATTCGGGAGGTCCCTGGTTACATCATTGAGGCTGCTTTTGAAGGAAGGGGGGGTCATTTTAGCAGCCCCAGTTAGATACAATATATGATTATTCAGAAATGCAAATGTGCTGACACTTGTGATATCGCCCTGTCTCTGCTTCATCTGCGTCACGGTACTTGATGTTCTGGACAAAAACACTGATAAGAGACGACTGCAATGCAAGATTTCAGGTTGTCCCTTTGCACGGCTAGAAAAGTACAACTTGAGCACAATTGATAATAACTATAGCAACGGCCTTTAAGCATAAGAGTTGTGTGATAACTTACACATGATTATTCTAACACCGAAATAAAGCAGCTTCTTGCTGCAGCCGGAGTGGCGCACGCCGGCGTGCCCAGATGTATGAATAGTAGGGTGCGCCCAGGCCGTGACACAATGCTTCCTTTTCACGTCCTAGTGCACTACAAATCCTTATTCAAGTTAAATAATGAAGTTGTTACAGTTAGTTCTGAGTTACCTCAATTATTGCCTTCTTCTAATTAAAGGCCTACTGAAAGCCACTACTAGCGACCACGCAGTCTGATAGTTTATATATCAATGATGAAATATTAACATTGCAACACATGACAATACGGCCGCTTTAGTTTACTAAATTGCAATTTTAAATTTACCGCAGAGTTTCTTGTTGAAAACGTCGCGGAATGATGACGCGTTCGCGTGACGTCTCGGATTGTAGCGGACATTTTGTTCCAGCCTGATCCCAGCTATAAGTAGTCTGCTTTAATCGCAAAACTACACAGTATTCTGGACATCTGTGTTGCTGAATCTTTTGCAATTTGTTCAATTAATAATGGAGACGTCAAAGAAGAAAGATGTAGGTGGGAAGCGGTGTATTGCGGCTGCCTTTAGCAACACAAACACAGCCGGTGTTTCCTTGTTTACATTCCTGAAGGTGAAGCTTTACTATGGAACAGAGCGGTCGAGCGAACATGGTTCTCTACCACATGTCAACCGGCAGGTTTCGGTGAGAAAATTGTGGTAATAAGTCGACTCTTACATGAGCAGAGCTTGCGTGGTTCCTCGTGCACCTATCAAAGAGGCAGCTGCGACTCTCTTGCCTCCTCCGTGGCTTCCCTCAGAGGCAATGGCAGTCACCACACCCCTCCGATTTTCAGGTACGATTATATAATCTCACTAAACACTAGTAACACAAAGAGCAGATAAGGAATTTTTCAGAATTATCCTAGTAAATGTGTCTAATAACATCTGAATCGCTCCCAGTGCCCTCTCTCTTTTTTTTTTCTTCTAGTCCTTCACTCTCACTATCCTCATCCACGAATCTTTCATCCCCGCTCAAATTAATGGGGAAATCGTCGCTTTCTCGGTCCGAATCGCTCTCGCTGCTGGTGGCCATGATTGTAAACAATGTTCAGATGTGAGGAGCTCCACAACCCCTGACGTCACGCACACATCGTCTGCTACTTCCGGTACAGGCAAGGCTTTTTTATTAGCGACCAAAAGTTGCGAACTTTATGGTCGATGTTCTCTACTAAATCCTTTCAGCAAAAATATGGCAATATCGCAAAATGATGAAGTATGACACATAGAATGGAGCTGCTATCCCCGTTTAAATAAGAACATCTCATTTCAGTAGGCCTTTAAAGTCAAAGCGAAATAAAGGCGGTGATTAAAACATTCAAACCAATCCTTTGTTGTCTGTTTTCGCGTTAACCAGATAGAATGTTTCTAAACAACCCTCCCTCTCATCCATTCCCCTTTGCCCCCCCCAGCGAGTTAAAGCAGGCGCTGGACGAGGAGGGCAGTCGCTGCCTCCTGTTGTCACGGCAGCGTTGCTTCAACCAGCGCTGCTGCATCCGTTGCTGCGCGCCCTTCAGCTTCCTGCTCAACCCCAAGCGGCGGTGTGACGACTGCCTGTACAGCGTGTGCAAGGCCTGCAGACTCTACAGCCCACAACACAATGCCTGGCTCTGCTCCGCCTGTCAGAAGAGCAGGTAACTTCGACGACTGGCGGTGTGGCGTGCGTTGGTGGACGGGCGGGAGGCTCATTGTGATGTGACAGGTGGATTAGGTCATGTATCTACTGTTTGTTTTTGTTTTTTATTCAAATAGTGCATCAACCCGGAAAAAAAAAAACCCTCCCTCCCCCATTCACACTCATCCACACCCACTCACACGAAAAGGGTTGTCTCTTCCTGCTGCCAATATTCTGATTGATTGATTGACATTTTTTTTCGTAGATTGCACAGTACAGTACATATCCGTACAATTGACCACTAAATGGTAACACCCCAATAAGTCTTTCAACTTGTTTAAGTCGGGGTCCATCCATCCATCCATCCATCCATCTTCTTCCGCTTATCCGAGGTCGGGTCGCGGGGGCAACAGCCTAAAGCAGGGAAACCCAGACTTCACCTCTCCCCAGCCACTTGGTCCAGCTCTTCCCGGGGGGATCCGAGGCGTTCCCAGGCCAGCCGGGAGACATAGTCTTCCCAACGTGTCCTGGGTCTTCCCCGTGGCCTCCTACCCGGTCGGATGTGCCTTAAACACCTCCCTTGGGAGGCGTTCGGGTGGCATCCTGACCAGATGCCCGAACCACCTCATCTGGCTCCTCTCCATGTGGAGGAGCAGCGGCTTTACTTTGAGTTCCTCCCGGATGGCAGAGCTTCTCACCCTATCTCTAGGGAGAGACCCAAAGTCATTTGGGCCGCTTGTACCCGTGATCTTATCCTTTCGGTCATGACCCAAAGCTCATGACCATAGGTGAGGATGAGAAAGTAAATCGACCGGTAAATTGAGAGCTTTGCCTTCCGGCTCAGCTCCTTCTTCACCACAACGGATCGGTACAACGTCCGCATTACTGAAGACGCCGCACCGATCCGCCTGTCGATCTCACGATCCACTCTTCCCCACTCGTGAACAAGACTCCTAGGTACTTGAACTCCTCCACTTGGGGCAGGGTCTCCTCCCAACCCGGAGATGGCACTCCACCCTTTTCCGGGCGATAACCATGGACTCGGATTTGGAGGTGCTGATTCTCATTCCGGTCGCTTCACACTCGGCTGCGAACCGATCCAGTGAGAGCTGAAGATCCTGGCCAGATGAAGCCATCAGGACCACATCATCTGCAAAAAACAGAGACCTAATCCTGCGGTCACCAAACCGGAACCCTCAACGCCTTGACTGCGCTAGAAATTCTGTCCATAAAAGCTATGAACAGAATGGGTGACAAAGGACAGCCTTGGCGGAGTCCAACCTTCACTGGAAACGTGTCCGACTTTACTGCCGGCAATGCGGACCAAGCTCTGGCACTGATCATACAGGGAGTGGACTATGTTCTGACACTGATCATACAGGGGTCCACGTTCATCAATTCATTCTACTCGTCTAATGCAGTGTTTTTCAACCTTTTTTGAGCCGAGGCACATTTTTTGCGTTGAAAAAATGCAGAGGCACACCACCAGCAGACATCATTAAAAAACAAAACTCAGTTGACAGTGAAAAAGTTGTTTTTCCTATTCTTGCTTGGTGTACAACTAAGTTGTTCAACAGTCCCGGGTCTCTGTTGTCCATATTTAGCCCTCATATTGCACCACATATTTTCAATGAGAGACAGGTCTGGACTACAGGCAGGCCAGTCTAGTACCCACACTCTTTTACTATGAAGTCACCCTGTTGTATCATGTGGCTTGTCATTGTCTTGCTGAAATAAGCAGGGGCGTCCATGATAACATTGCTTGGATGGCCCAAAAGCTGTATGTACCTTGCAGCATTAATGGTGTCTTCACAGATGTGTAAGTTACCCATGTCTTGTTCACTAATACACCCCCATACCATCACACATGTGTAAGTTACCCATGTCTTGTTCACTAATACACCCCCATACCATCACACATGTGTAAGTTACCCATGTCTTGTTCACTAATACACCCCCATACCATCACACATGTGTAAGTTACCCATGTCTTGTTCACTAATACACCCCCATACCATCACACATGTGTAAGTTACCCATGTCTTGTTCACTAATACACCCCCATACCATCACACATGTGTAAGTTAGTCATGTCTTGTTCACTAATACACCCCATACCATCACACATGTGTAAGTTACCCATGCCTTGTTCACTAATACACCCCAATACCATCACACATGTGTAAGTTACCCATGTCTTGTTCACTAATACAACCCCCATACCATCACACATGTGTAAGTTACCCATGTCTTGTTCACTAATACACCCCCATACCATCACACATGTGTAAGTTACCCATGTCTTGTTCACTAATACACCCCCATACCATCACACATGTGTAAGTTACCCATGTCTTGTTCACTAATACACCCCCATACCATCACACATGTGTAAGTTACCCATGTCTTGGGCACTAATACACCCCCATACCATCACACATGTGTAAGTTACCCATGTCTGTTCACTAATACACCCCCATACCATCACACATGTGTAAGTTACCCATGTCTTGTTCACTAATACACCCCCATACCATCACACATGTGTAAGTTACCCATGTCTTGGGCACTAATACACCCCCATACCATCACACATGTGGTAAGTTACCCATGTCTTGTTCACTAATACACCCCCATACCATCACACATGTGTAAGTTACCCATGTCTTGTTCACTAATACACCCCCATACCATCACACATGTGTAAGTTACCCATGTCTTGGGCACTAATACACCCCCATACCATCACACATGTGTAAGTTACCCATGTCTTGTTCACTAATACACCCCCATACCATCACACATGTGTAAGTTACCCATGCCTTGGGCACTAATACACCCCCCATACCATCACACATGTGTAAGTTACCCCATGTCTTGTTCACTAATACACCCCATACCATCACACATGTGTAAGTTACCCATGTCTTGTTCACTAATACACCCCCATACCATCACACATGTGTAAGTTACCCATGTCTTGGCCACTAATACACCCCCATACCATCACACATGTGTAAGTTACCCATGTCTTGTTCACTAATACACCCCCATACCATCACACAGGTGTAAGTTACCCATGTCTTGTTCACTAATACACCCCCATACCAATCACACATGTGTAAGTTACCCATGTCTTGGGCACTAATACACCCCCATACCATCACACATGTGTAAGTTAACCCATGTCTTGTTCACTAATACACCCCCATACCATCACACATGTGTAAGTTACCCATGTCTTGTTCACTAATACACCCCCATACCATCACACATGTGTAAGTTACCCATGTCTTGGGCACTAATACACCCCCATACCATCACACATGTGTAAGTTACCCATGTCTTGTTCACTAATACACCCCCATACCATCACACATGTGTAAGTTACCCATGCCTTGGGCACTAATACACCCCATACCATCACACATGTGTAAGTTACCCATGTCTTGTTCACTATACACCCCCATACCATCACACATGTGTAAGTTACCCATGTCTTGTTCACTAATACACCCCCCATACCATCACACATGTGTAAGTTACCATGTCTTGGCCACTAATACACCCCCATACCATCACACATGTGTAAGTTACCATGTCTTGTTCACTAATACACCCCCATACCATCACACATGTGTAAGTTACCCATGTCTTGTTCACTAATACACCCCCATACCATCACCACATGTGTAAGTTACCCATGTCTTGGGCACTAATACACCCCCATACCATCACACATGTGTAAGTTACCCATGTCTTGTTCACTAATACACCCCCATACCATCACACATGTGTAAGTTACCCATGTCTTGTTCACTAATACACCCCCATACCATCACACATGTGTAAGTTACCCCATGTCTTGGGCACTAATACACCCCCATACCATCACACATGTGTAAGTTACCCATGTCTTGTTCACTAATACACCCCCCATACCATCACACATGTGTAAGTTACCCATGCCTTGGGCACTAATACACCCCCATACCATCACACATGTGTAAGTTACCCATGTCTTGTTCACTAATACACCCCCATACCATCACACATGTGTAGTTACCCATGTCTTGTTCACTAATACACCCCCATACCATCACACATGTGTAAGTTACCCATGTCTTGCCACTAATACACCCCCATACCATCACACATGTGTAAGTTACCCATGTCTTGTTCACTAATACACCCCCATACCATCACACATGTGTAAGTTACCCATGTCTTGTTCACTAATACACCCCCATACCATCACACATGTGTAAGTTACCCATGTCTTGTTCACTAATACACCCCCATACCATCACACATGTGTAAGTTACCCATGCCTTGGGCACTAATACACCCCCATACCATCACACATGTGTAAGTTACCCATGTCTTGGGCACTAATACACCCCCATACCATCACACATGTGTAAGTTACCCATGTCTTGTTCACTAATACACCCCCATACCATCACACATGTGTAAGTTACCCATGTCTTGTTCACTAATACACCCCCATACCATCACACATGTGTAAGTTACCCATGTCTTGGGCACTAATACACCCCCATACCATCACACATGTGTAAGTTACCCATGTCTTGTTCACTAATACACCCCCATACCATCACACATGTGTAAGTTACCCATGCCTTGGGCACTAATACACCCCCATACCATCACACATGTGTAAGTTACCCATGTCTTGTTCACTAATACACCCCCATACCATCACACATGTGTAAGTTACCCATGTCTTGTTCACTAATACACCCCCATACCATCACACATGTGTAAGTTACCCATGTCTTGGCCACTAATACACCCCCATACCATCACACATGTGTAAGTTACCCATGTCTTGTTCACTAATACACCCCCATACCATCACACATGTGTAGTTACCCATGTCTTGTTCACTAATACACCCCCATACCATCACACATGTGTAAGTTACCCATGTCTTGTTCACTAATACACCCCATACCATCACACATGTGTAAGTTACCCATGCCTTGGGCACTAATACACCCCCATACCATCACACATGTGTAAGTTACCCATGTCTTGGGCACTAATACACCCCCATACCATCACACATGTGTAAGTTACCCATGTCTTGTTCACTAATACACCCCCATACCATCACACATGCTGGCTTTGAACTTTGCGCCTAGAACAATCCGGATGTTTTTTTCCTCTTTGGTCCAGACGACACAACGTCCAAAAACAATTTGAAATGTGGACTCGTCAGACCACAGAACACTTTCCCACTCTGCATCAGTCCATCTTAGATGAGCTCAGGCCCGGCGAAGCCGGCGGCGTTTCTGGGTGTTGTTGATAACCGGCTTTCACTTTGCATAGTAGAGCTTTAACTTGCACTTACAGATGTGGCGACCAACTGTAGTTACTGACAGTGGTTTTATGAGTGTTCCAGTTGACAGTAAAAAAGTTGTCGCGATTGTTGGATATGGCTTTAAAGCAGACCTGGGCAGATTAATGCGTCCCGTTAAGCTTTTCAATCTGGCCCGCAGGACATTCCCAAATATTTTTTCTAGATCTTTAGGATGGAAAGTGTAGCTGCCATTATGATGTGCACTCATGTTTTCTAATGACCGTAAGTCTTCAACTATACAAAGTATTTCAATGGTTGGAATCTGCGCTTATGGATGATATACTAGTTACTATGGTAATCTAATTAGTTACTATGGTCATCTAATTAGTTACTATGGTCATCTAATTAGTTACTATGGTCATCTAATTAGTTACTATGGTCATCTAATTAGTTACTATGGTCATCTAATTAGTTACTGTGGTCATCTAATTAGTTACTATGGTCATCTAATTAGTTACTATGGTCATCTAATTAGTTACTATGGTCATCTAATTAGTTACTATGGTCATCTAATTAGTTACTGTGGTCATCTAATTAGTTACTATGGTCATCTAATTAGTTACTATGGTCATCTAATTAGTTACTATGGTCATCTAATTAGTTACTATGGTCATCTAATTAGTTACTATGGTCATCTAATTAGTTACCATGGTCATCTAATTAGTTACCATGGTCATCTAATTAGTTACTATGGTCATCTAATTAGTTACTATGGTCATCTAATTAGTTACTATGGTCATCTAATTAGTTACTATGGTCATCTAATTAGTTACTATGGTCATCTAATTAGTTACTATGGTCATCTAATTAGTTACCATGGTCATCTAATTAGTTACCATGGTCATCTAATTAGTTACTATGGTCATCTAATTAGTTACTATGGTCATCTAATTAGTTACTATGGTCATCTAATTAGTTACTATGGTCATCTAATTAGTTACTATGGTCATCTAATTAGTTACTCTGGTCATCTAATGAGTTACTATGGTCATCTAATGAGTTACTATGGTCATCTAATTAGTTACTATGGTCATCTAATTAGTTACTATGGTCATCTAATTAGTTACTATGGTCATCTAATGAGTTACCATGGTCATATAATTAGTTACCATGGTCATCTAATTAGTTACCATGGTCATCTAATTAGTTACTATGGTAATCTAATTAGTTACTATGGTCATCTAATTAGTTACTATGGTCATCTAATTAGTTACTATGGTCATCTAATTAGTTACTATGGTCATCTAATTAGTTACTATGGTCATCTAATTAGTTACTATGGTCATCTAATTAGTTACTATGGTCATCTAAATAGTTACTATGGTCATCTAATTAGTTACTATGGTCATCTAATGAGTTACTATGGTCATCTAATGAGTTACTATGGTCATCTAATGAGTTACTATGGTCATCTAATGAGTTACTATGGTCATCTAATGAGTTACTATGGTCATCTAATGAGTTACTATGGTCATATAATTAGTTACTATGGTCATCTAATTAGTTACTATGGTCATCTAAATAGTTACTATGGTCATCTAATTAGTTACTATGGTCATATAATTAGTTACTATGGTCATCTAATTAGTTACTATGGTCATCTAAATAGTTACTATGGTCATGTAATTAGTTACTATGGTCATCTAATTAGTTACTATGGTCATCTAATTAGTTACTATGGTCATCTAATTAGTTACTATGCTCATGTAATTAGTTACTATGGTCATGTAATTAGTTACTATGCTCATGTAATTAGTTACTATGCTCATCTAATTAGTTACTATGCTCATCTAATGAGTTATTGTGGTCATCTAATTAGTTACTATGGTCATCTAAGTAGTTCATTTGGTCATCTAATGAGTTACTATGGTCATCTAAGTAGTGACTATGGTCATCTAATTAGTTACTATGGTCATCTAATGAGTTACTATGGTCATCTAATGAGTTACTATGGTCATCTAATGAGTTACTATGGTCATCTAATTAGTTACTATGGTCATCTAATTAGTTACTATGGTCATCTAATTAGTTACTATGGTCATCTAATTAGTTACTATGGTCATCTAATTAGTTACTATGGTCATCTAATTAGTTACTATGGTCATCTAATGAGTTACTATGGTCATCTAATGAGTTACTATGGTCATCTAATGAGTTACTATGGTCATCTAATTAGTTACTATGGTCATCTAATTAGTTACTATGGTCATCTAATTAGTTACTATGGTCATCTAATGAGTTACTATGGTCATCTAATGAGTTACTATGGTCATCTAATGAGTTACTATGGTCATATAATTAGTTACTATGGTCATCTAATTAGTTACTATGGTCATCTAAATAGTTACTATGGTCATCTAATTAGTTACTATGGTCATATAATTAGTTACTATGGTCATCTAATTAGTTACTATGGTCATGTAATTAGTTACTATGGTCATCTAATTAGTTACTATGGTCATCTAGTTAGTTACGATGGTCATCTAATTAGTTACTATGGTCATCTAAATAGTTACTATGGTCATCTAATTAGTTACTATGGTCATATAATTAGTTACTATGGTCATCTAATTAGTTACTATGGTCATCTAAATAGTTCTATGGTCATGTAATTAGTTACTATGGTCATCTAATTAGTTACTATGGTCATGTAATTAGTTACTATGGTCATCTAATTAGTTACTATGGTCATGTAATTAGTTACTATGGTCATCTAATTAGTTACTATGGTCATGTAATTAGTTACTATGGTCATCTAATTAGTTACTATGGTCATGTAATTAGTTACTATGGTCATGTAATTAGTTACTATGGTCATCTAATTAGTTACTATGGTAATGTAAGTCACAGCAGCTCAGACGAGGCACCAAGCAGTGTCGGCAGGAAGTTCTTCCACAGACACGGAAGGAGATTTTCACAACAAAGTTCTAAAGCTTAGTGATGTATCAGATATATCAGATTGTTGGTGGGTTTAGTTTGTACCCTTCGCGTTCATATTTCATTGTTTGTTGCATTTTTGTTGCGTTTCACTTGATTGTCGAATATGTCCATGGAGAAGGTGTGTGACATTCATATTTTGTCAATATTCAGTGTTTTATCCTTCATAGAAAAAATTCCATTCCGTTTTTTAAGGCGGTCTGTCATAATGTTTTTAGCATTCAATCAGACATTATTGAGTGGTTTTGTATTAATGTTCATAAAAATAGATGTACTGGCCCCCAGACACATTTTTTCCTCTAAATTTGGCCCCCAACTCGAAATAATCTCCCATGCCTGCTTTAAAGCATAACCAAGCATGCATGACTATAGCTCTTGTCTCAAAGTAAGTGTACTGTATCAGTATAGTTCTTGTCTCAAAGTAAGTGTACTGTCACCACCTGTCACATCACACCCTGTCTTATTTGGACTTTTTTGCTGTTTTCCTGTGTGTAGTGTTTTACTTCTTGTCTTGCGCTCCTATTTTAATGGCTTTTTCTCTTTCCATGTCTTCCTTTGAGCGATATTTTCACACATTTCAAGAATATTTCAGTTGTTTTTATCCTTCTTTGTGGGGACATTGTTGATAGTCACGTCATGTTCGGATGTACTTTGTGGACGCCGTCTTTGTTCCACAGTAAGTCTTTGCTGTCGTCCAGCATTCTGTTTTTGTTGACTTTGTAGCCAGTTCAGTTTTAGTTTTGTTCTGCATAGCCTTCCCTAAGCTTCAATGCCTTTTCTAAGTAGGAATCGCCTATTGTGTATGTTTGGTTTAAGCATTAGATACCTTCTTACCTGCACCCTGCCTCCCGCTGTTTCCGACATCTACAAAGCAATTAGCTACCGGCTGCCACCTACTGATGTGGAAGAGTATTACACGGTTGCTCTGCCGGGCTCAACAACAACACATCATTTGCAGACTTTAATTACTGGTTTGCAAAAAATATATTTTTTACCCCAAATAGGTTAAATTAGATGATAACCCACGGTACACCAGACTGTATCCGCGGCACAGTGGTTGAAAAACAATGGTCTAATGACACTGCCTTCTACATGCAGTTTTTATTTCCCTTCAATAGATCTATTTTTTTTCACATTTGACATGTTTTATTGTTTTTGTTTCAGGGTTGATAAAACTATGGCTTTACCAACTAGAGCAGGTGGTGTGGTATACATTGTGGTTGTCGACATACTTCATTTAATGTGGCAACAGCCTGACGTCACCAACAATCCGGACTTTTAAGAAAATGGTCATTGAAAACATTTTTTTTAATAAAATTTTTATAGGTTTTTAAAAAAAAAATTTAATCAACTGCAGTTTACTTAGGCAAGTTTTAAAAATGTATTTAGAAAAGTATTTCTGTTATCAATACGTACCAACCTCAACCTCGCTGTATGGGCAATTCATCCAGAAACTGAAATGTTAGCACTTTGATTTATTTAGACTTGACCAGAGTCTGCAGCATCGCGTGGACATCGGGGGCGGTACCTCTGGATTGGCAGACCGGGGTGGTGGTCCCTCTCTTTAAGGAGGGTGTGTTCCAACTATGGTGGGATCACACTCCTCAGACTTCCTGGTAAGGTTTATTCAGGTGTACTGGAGAGGAGGCTTTGTTGAATAGTCCAACCTCGGATTCAGGAGGAACAGTGTGGTTTTCGTCCTGGTCGTGGAACTGTGGACCAGCTCTATACTCTGGGCAGGGTTCTTGAGGGTGCATGGGAGTTTGCCCAACCAGTCTACATGTGCTTTGTGGACTTGGAGAAGGCATTGGACCGTGTCCCTCGGGAAGTCCTGTGGGGAGTGCTCAGAGAGTATGGGGTATGGGACTGTCTTATTGTGGCGGTCCACTCCCTGTATGATCAGTGTCAGAACATAGTCCACTCCCTGTATGATCAGTGTCAGAACATAGTCCACTCCCTGTATGATCAGTGTCAGAACATAGTCCACTCCCTGTATGATCAGTGTCAGAACATAGTCCACTCCCTGTATGATCAGTGTCAGAACATAGTCCACTCCCTGTATGATCAGTGTCAGAACATAGTCCACTCCCTGTATGATCAGTGTCAGAACATAGTCCACTCCCTGTATGATCAGTGTCAGAACATAGTCCACTCCCTGTATGATCAGTGCCAGAGCTTGGTCCGCATTGCTGGCAGTAAGTCGGACACATTTCCAGTGAGGGTTGGACTCCGCCAAGGCTGCCCTTTGTCACCCATTCTGTTCATAAAGAATTTCTAGGCGCAGTCAAGGCGTTGAGGGGATCCGGTTTGGTGACTGCAGGATTAAGTCTTTGCTTTTTGCAGATGATGTGGTCCTGATGGCTTCATCTGGCCAGGATTTCCAGCTCTCACTGGATCGGTTCGCAGCCGAGTGTGAAGCAACTGGGATGAGAATCAGCACCTCCAAGTCCGAGTCCGGGAAAGGGTGGAGTGCCATCTCCATGTTGGGGAGGAGACCCTGCCCCAAGTGGAGGAGTTCAAGTACCTAGGAGTCTTGTTCACGAGTGGGGGAAGAGTGGATCGTGAGATCGACAGGCGGATCGGTGCGGCGTCTTCAGTAATGCGGACGTTGTATCGATCCGTTGTGGTGAAGAAGGAGCTGAGCCGGAAGGCAAAGCTCTCAATTTACTGGTCAATCCACGTTCCCATCCTCACCTATGGTCATGAGCTTTGGGTCATGACCGAAAGGATAAGATCACGGGTACAAGCGGCCCAAATGAGTTTGGGTCTCTCCCTTAGAGATAGGGTGAGAAGCTCTGCCATCCGGGAGGAACTCAAAGTAAAGCCGCTGCTCCTCCACATGGAGAGGAGCCAGATGAGGTGGTTCGGGCATCTGGTCAGGATGCCACCTGAACGCCTCCCTAGGGAGGTGTTTAGGGCACATCCGACCACTAGGAGGCCACGGGGAAGACCCAGGACACGTTGGGAAGACTATGTCTCCCGGCTGGCCTGGGAACGCCTCGGGATTCCCCGGGAAGAGCTAGACGAAGTGGCTGGGAAGTCTGGGCTTCCCTGCTTAGGCTGCTGCCCCCGCGACCCAACCTCGGATAAGTGGAAGAAAATGGATGATTTATATGGGCTAGTAAGGTAAAGTTTTGTACCTGACTTGACCTCACTAGCCTATATAAATCAACCATTTTTTAAATACACATCAGTCGGCTAAATGAACCTCTTCATCATATTATCATTATTATTATTGTTTATTTATTATAACTGCGTTATTATGATTATTATTATTAGTATTATTATTTTTGTATTTTTTAATGTAATTTATCATTATTGTTATTTTTATTATCATTATTATTATTATTATTGTCATCATCATATGAGAGAAGGGATGGGTACCAAACTGGATAATTTTATGAGCATGGGACCAAATTCAATTACTACCAGGTGCCAATTTATGTAAAATCAAATCAAACCATAACATATTTAAAGACCTACCGAAAGCCACTACTAACCACCACACAGTCTGATAGTTTATATATCAATAATGAAATATTAACATTGCAACACATGCCAATACGGCCACTTTAGTTTACTAAATTGCAATTTTAAATTTCCCGGGAGTTTCATCTTGGAAACGTCGTGTAATGATGACGTGTACGCAAGACGTCACGGGTTTTTAGGAAGTATGAGCGCTGCACACACACACAGCTAAAAGTCGTCTGCTTTAACGGCATAATTACACAGTATTTTGGAGATCTGTGTTGCTGAATCTTTTGCAATTTGTTCGATTAATATTGGAGAAGTCCCAGTAGAAAGATGGAGTTGGGAAGCTTTAGCCTTTAGCCACACAAACACATGGTGATTCCTTGTTTAAAATTCCTGGAGGTGAAACTTTACTATGGATCAGAGCGCGGTCAAGCCAACATGAAACACAACCAAATGTCAACCAGCAGGTTTCAGTGAGAAAATTGTGTTTAAAAAGTCAGTTCTTAACGGAGAAAAGCTGAGCTTGTGCCGTCCATGAAGCTGCCGTCGACTCCCCTGAGACACATAATAGCATCAAGACACCCGTAGACACACCCCTCCGACTATCAGGTACTATTAAACTCACTAAAACACTAGCAACACAATAGAAAGATAAGGGATTTCCCAGAATGATCCTAGTAAATGTGTCTAAAAACATCGGAATCCATCCCAATGCCATCGAAAATTATTTTTTTTACTTTTTTTTTTAAATCTTTTTTTTTTCTACTCTGTCTCTATCAATATCGTCAAACACAAATCTTTCATCCTCGCTCAAATTAATGAGGAAATTGTCGTTTTCTCGGTCCGAATAGCCCTTTTTGTTGGAGGCTCCCATTAAAAATAATGTGAATATGTGAGGAGCCCCCCACACTTGTGATGTCATCGTCTGCTACTTCCGGTAGAGGCAGGGCTTTTCTCTTAGCACCGAAAGTTGCAAACTTTATCGTGGATGTTCTCTACTAAATCCTTTCAGCAAAAATATGGCAATATTGCGACATGATGAAGTATGACACATAGAATGGAGCTGCTATCCCCGTTTAAATAAGAACATCTCATTTCAGTAGGCCTTTAAACACCTTTGTTGCACATGCTGTCACATCCACCGGCGCAAGCACTTGGCCGGTAAACCAGTGTAGTCGTAGCTGACTGCCTTTGGTACATGTTGTCATTTTCCATGCCAACAAAGTAAGCATGCATGCTACAAAATGGCTCAAAAGTAAAGCCCCTTCCACACTAAGGTAATCCAGGGTAAAACCCACCTAACCTTATCCGTGTCCAAACACACACAATGCCACCGTTTTAAGACCCCCTCACCCCTCTGGCACAACGCAACTTAGTACGCATGCGACAAAAATAAATAAATAAAAAAGTGTCAATTATTTGACCTGTCTTTTCCTTTGTTGTGGATATACCTGTTTAAGAATGGTGAGACAACAATGGTGTACTTTTGCAGGCTGTTGAAGAAGCAGTCGCTGGAGTGGTTCTACGCCCACGTCAAGGTGCGCTTCAAGAGGTTCGGCAGCGCCAAAGTGCTGAAGACCATTTACAGGAGACACCTGGCCGAGCACAGCGTGCTTGCTGAGCTCACAGGTATGGCGGGGGGGGGGGGCTGTGGGCGGGGGTACACTCACCTCATTTCAACAGATTGCTGGGAAGACGTCCAGAATCCAAGTTCCATTAACGTGGAACTTTGATTCTGCAGCTCCCTTTAAGTGTTTTGGACTGTTCCGAACAAGAATAATTTCTGAAAGATCTAGGCTTTTGAAAATGCTTAAGAAATGTTCTTCTTTTGCTCGTTTACAACTTGTGAATGTGTGCGGGGCAAAAGAAAATATTGCTCACTCCTCACTCGGGTTTCTCAAATTCAGTTCTTTATATGCATTACAAATCAATCAATTTTTATTTATATAGCCCTAAATCACAAGTGAAAGGGCTGCACAAACCACAACGACATCCTCGGCTCAGAGCCCTCATGAAGCCAAGGAAAAACTCAACGCAGTGGGATGACAATGAGAAACCTTGGGGAGGACTGCAGATGTGGGGACGTCGAGTAAATGTAGCATAATAGTGTGAGAGTCCAGTCCATAGTGGATCTAACATAATAGTGTGAGAGTCCAGTCCATAGTGGATCTAACATAATAGTGAGAGTCCAGTCCATAGTGGATCTAACATAATAGTGTGAGAGTCCAGTCCATAGTGGATCTAACATAATAGTGTGAGAGTCCAGTCTATAGTGGATCTAACATAATAGTGTGAGAGTCCAGTCCATAGTGGATCTAACATAATAGTGAGAGTCCAGTCCATAGTGGATCTAACAGAATAGTGTGAGAGTCCAGTCCATAGTGGATCTAACATAATAGTGTGAGAGTCCAGTCCATAGTGGATCTAACAGAATAGTGTGAGAGTCCAGTCCATAGTGGATCTAACATAATAGTGAGAGTCCAGTCCATAGTGGATCTAACAGAATAGTGTGAGAGTCCAGTCCATAGTGGATCTAACATAATAGTGTGAGAGTCCAGTCCATAGTGGATCTAACATAATAGTGTGAGAGTCCAGTCCATAGTGGATCTAACATAATAGTGAGAGTCCAGTCCATAGTGGATCTTACATCATAGTGAGAGTCCAGTCCATAGTGGATCTAACATAATAGTGTGAGAGTCCAGTCCATAGTGGATCTAACATAATAGTGAGAGAGTCCAGTCCATAGTGGATCTAACATAATAGTGACAGTCCAGTCCATAGTGGATCTAACATAATAGTGAGAGAGTCCAGT
Source organism: Nerophis ophidion (assembly GCF_033978795.1). Classification (NCBI taxonomy): domain Eukaryota; kingdom Metazoa; phylum Chordata; class Actinopteri; order Syngnathiformes; family Syngnathidae; genus Nerophis; species Nerophis ophidion. Next base: position 54,633,662 of record NC_084624.1, read on the forward strand.
CCATAGTGGATCTAACATAATAGTGAGAGTCTAGTCCATAGTGGATCTAACATAATAGTGACAGTCCAGTCCATAGTGGATCTAACATAATAGTGTGAGAGTCCAGTCCATAGTGGATCTAACATAATAGTGACAGTCCAGTCCATAGTGGATCTAACATAATAGTGACAGTCCAGTCCATAGTGGATCTAACATAATAGTGAGAGAGTCCAGTCCATAGTGGATCTAACATAATAGTGAGAGTCCAGTCCATAGTGGATCTAACATAATAGTGAGAGTCCAGTCCATAGTGGATCTAACATAATAGTGACAGTCCAGTCCATAGTGGATCTAACATAATAGTGACAGTCCAGTCCATAGTGGATCTAACATAATAGTGAGAGAGTCCAGTCCATAGTGGATCTAACATAATAGTGTGAGAGTCCAGTCCATAGTGGATCTAACATAATAGTGTGAGAGTCCAGTCCATAGTGGATCTAACATAATAGTGAGAGTCCAGTCCATAGTGGATCTAACATAATAGTGTGAGAGTCCAGTCCATAGTGGATCTAACATAATAGTGTGAGAGTCCAGTCCATAGTGGATCTAACATAATAGTGTGAGTCCAGTCCATAGTGGATCTAACATAATACTGTGAGAGTCCAGTCCATAGTGGATCTAACATAATAGTGTGAAAGTCCAGTCCATAGTGGATCTAACATAATAGTGTGAGAGTCCAGTCCATAGTGGATCTAACATAATAGTGAGAGTCCAGTCCATAGTGGATCTTACATCATAGTGAGAGTCCAGTCCATAGTGGATCTAACATAATAGTGTGAGAGTCCAGTCCATAGTGGATCTAACATAATAGTGTGAGAGTCCAGTCCATAGTGGATCTAACATAATAGTGACAGTCCAGTCCATAGTGGATCTAACATAATAGTGTGAGAGTCCAGTCCATAGTGGATCTAACATAATAGTGACAGTCCAGTCCATAGTGGATCTAACATAATAGTGACAGTCCAGTCCATAGTGGATCTAACATAATAGTGTGAGAGTCCAGTCCATTGTGGATCTAACATAATAGTGAGAGTCTAGTCCATAGTGGATATAACATAATAGTGTGAGAGTCCAGTCCATAGTGGATCTAACATAATAGTGAGAGTCTAGTCCATAGTGGATCTAACATAATAGTGTGAGTCCAGTCCATAGTGGATATAACATAATAGTGTGAGAGTCCAGTCCATAGTGGATCTAACATAATAGTGACAGTCCAGTCCATAGTGGATCTAACATAATAGTGTGAGAGTCCAGTCCATAGTGGATCTAACATAATAGTGACAGTCCAGTCCATAGTGGATCTAACATAATAGTGACAGTCCAGTCCATAGTGGATCTAACATAATATTGTGAGAGTCCAGTCCATAGTGGATCCAACATAATATGAGGGTCCAGTCCATAGTGGACCTGACATAATATTGTGAGAGTCCAGTCCCTAGTGGATCTAACATATTGTGGGAGTCCAGTCCATAGTGGATCTAACATAATAGTGAGAGCCCAGTCCATAGTGGTTTTAACATAATAGTGTGAGTCCAGTCCATAGTGGATCCAACATAATAGTGAGAGTCCAGTCCATAGTGGATCTAACATAATAGTGATAGTCCAGTCCATAGTGGATCTAACATAATAGTGTGAGAGTCCAGTCCATAGTGGATCTAACATAATAGTGAGAGTCCAGTCCATAGTGGATCTAACATAATAGTGTGAGAGTCCAGTCCATAATGGATCTAACATAATAGTGTGAGAGTCCAGTCCATAGTGGACCTAACATAATAGTGTGAGAGTCCAGTCCATAGTGGATCTAACATAATAGTGTGAGAGTCCAGTCCATAGTGGATCTGACATACTAGTGAGAGTCCAGTCCATAGTGGATCTAACATAATAGTGAGAGTCCAGTCCATAGTGGATCTAACATAATAGTGAGAGTCCAGTCCATAGTGGATCTAACATAATAGTGAGAGTCCAGTCCATAGTGGATCTGACATACTAGTGAGAGTCCAGTCCATAGTGGATCTGACATACTAGTGAGAGTCCAGTCCATAGTGGATCTGACATACTAGTGAGAGTCCAGTCCATGTTATCCTCTTTGTATATCATTTACAGTAGTTGTGCATGACACATTAACTGTATGTAGTATTTGCTGCACTTCTGATAGTTGTTTGTGTGCCATGGTGTTCCAGACCACAGCAAACATTACCTAGCTTGGCAATGATTACAATAAATCTATTAAAACTTACCTTGGACACACACATCAATACCTTTGGTCATTAAAAGCCAGTAATTTCCAGGAGTTATGCCGCCCTCAGAGTAGCATCTGAATTGCTAATGGTTTCTAATGTGGTAAAAATGTGTAGAATAAATATCACATTTCAACATTTCTGTCAACAAAGATTTGCTTCAGCCTGCGACACTTAAGTCATTTTGATAGTAGGCTATTATAGCTAATATAGACACTTATGTCATGTGTTGTCTTCATTGTAAGACTTATCTTCGGTTTTTCATTTTTTGCAGCTCCAGACGGATTAGTTTTTTGTATTTTTGTTCCAATATCACTCTTCCAACGTTTTGGGTTGCCGACCTCTGGTCTAGACCATACGCATGACTACTTACTATTATTTGTACACCTGCAACTCAACTCACACCTAAATGTGTATCAATAGTGTAGACCAGGGGTCACCAACGTGGGCACCAGGTCGCCCGTAAGGACCAGATGAGTCGCCCGCTGGCCTGTTCTAAAAATAGCTCAAATAGCAGCACTTACCAGTGAGCTGCCTCTATTTTTTAAATTGTATTTATTTACTAGCAAGCTGGTCTCGCTTTGCTCGAAATGTTTAATTCTAAGAGAGACAAAACTCAAATAGAATTTGAAAATCCAAGAAAATATTTTAAAGACTTGGTCTTCACTTCATTTATTTTTTTACTTTGCTTCTTATAACTTTCAGAAAGACATTTTTAGAGAAAAAAATACAACCTTAAAAATGATTTTAGGATTTTTAAACACATATACTTTTTTAACTTTTAAATTCCTTCCTCTTCTTTCCTGACAATTTAAATTAATGTTCAAGTCAATGTATTGTTTTTATTCTAAAAAATAATAAATACATTTTTATTTAATTATTCATTTTAGCTTCTGTTTTTTTGACGAAGAATATTTGTGAAATATTTCTTCAGACTTATTATGATTAAAAATAAAATAAAAATTATTCTGGCAAATTTAGAATATCTTGAGAATCAAATTTAAATCTTATTTCAAAGTCTTTTGAATTTCTTTTAAAAATGTTGTTCTGGAAAATCTAGAAAAAATTATGATTTGTCTTTGTTAGAAATATAGCTTGGTCCAATTTGTTATATATTCTAACAAAGTGCAGATTGGATTTTAACCTATTTTAAACATGTCATCAAAATTGTAAAATTAATCTTAATCAGGAAAAATTACTAATGATGTTCCATAAATTATTTTTTTAATTTTTTCAAAAAGCTAGTTTTTCTCTTTTTTTTTCAGTTGAATTTTGAATTTTGAATAGTCGAAATTGAAAATAAACTATGTTACAAAATTTAACTTTCATTTTTTTTCTGTTTTCTCCTCTTAAACCGTTCAATTAAGTGTTATTTTCATTATTTATTCTCTACAAAAAACCTTCAGTAAAAGGAAAAAAAATGTACGACAAAATGACAGACAGAAATTCTCATTTTTTATATATATATACAGCAGGGGTGCCCATTACGTCGATCGCGAGCTACCAGTCGACCGCGCGGGGTGTGTCAGTCGATCTCCAGCCAGGCTTTTAAAAAAAATAGACCTAAAAATGAGTGATCATCAATCTTCACCAAGACGTCACTTAAATGACATTCACGGTACCGGAGGGTCTTGTGAGATGACGCTGGCTGCTGCAAGATCATTATTATGAAAATATGACCGAGAGGAAGGCCAGAAACACTTTTTATTTCAACAGACTCTCGCGCCGTACCTTCCGTCAAAACTCTAAAGGCCGACTGCACATTTCCTATCTTCACAATAAAAGCCCTGCTTCATGCTGCCTGCGCTAACTAAATACAGAGTCTCGGAAAACTGGCGTGCACAAGCGATCCCTCAGAAAGCTGGCGTGCACAAGCGATCCCTCAGAAAGCTGGCGTGCACATCACTTTTGCACGCCAGCTTTCTGAGACTCTTATTTTGTTAGCGCAGGCAGCATGAAGCAGGGCTTTTATTGTGTAGATAGGAAATGTGCAGAGTTTTGACGGAAGGGACGGCGCGAAAGTCTGTTGAAATAAAAAGTGTTTCTGGCCTTCCTCTCTGTCATTTTTTCCTAATAATGAACTGGCAGCAGCCAGCGTCATCTCACAAGACCCTCGGGTGCCGTGAATGTCAATCAAGCAAGCTACGGAATTTGCCGCCAATGTTTTTCTTGTAAAGTGTATGGAAGCTGGATGAATGAGATGCCAAAAACCAACCACTTTCATGTGGTATTGTACAGAAAGGACAACTTTTTTTCTCCTCCATTTGAAAATGTGGGCGTTATCATCATTACTGTCTGATTCCAATCAATGCAAGTCATCAGAATCAGGTAATACACCAACTTATATTCTTGTCTTCGTGAAAGAAAGACATCTATATGTGTTACACATGCTTGTATTATCATTAAACACATTTAACTTGTTTACAAAAATGTCTCTTTCATAAATAAATAAACATAAATGATATTTATAAATGAGGTAGATCCCCTCCAGTTGGTCAATTGAAAAGTAGCTCGCCTGCAGAAAAAGTGTGGGCACCCCTGATGTACAGTATATAGATGTATTTATTTAAATTAAATTGAGCAAATTGGGTATTTCTGGCAATTTATTTAAGAGTGTATCAAACTGGTAGCCCTTCGCATTAATCAGTACCCAAGAAGTAGCTCTTGGTTTCAAAAAGGTTGCTGACCCCTGGTGTACAGTATGTGTTTGATTGATTGATTGATTGATACTTTTATTATTAGATTGCACAGTACAGTACATATTCCCTACGATTGACCACTAAATGGTAACACCCCAATAAGTTTTTCAACTTATTTAAGTCGGGGTCCACGTTCATCAATTCATGTTACAGATTGGCTTAGTTGGAAGTCTTCTTTGGGCCCACCAGAACGTGATTGGAAGTGACTCTGCGTTCTGTGGTGGTCATGCGCCCGATAATACCACACACGAGGCCCGGCCACGCTAATGCACTTACGTAACCACAAACAGCCGCATTGTTGCGTGAATATCGACACGACGTTGCAAGAACTCAAAGTTCTGTTGCAAGGGGAGGCGGTCTGCTTAGGACCCGGCGTGTTCTCTCTTTTGACCCCTCCCTTCCCCCCACTGAGGCTTCAGCTCAGTCCTCCAGGCCTCAGGAAAAGTCATGATACAAGAGAGAAGAACAAGTCAAATGTGAAGTAGAGTGTATACTCAATCCGGCATCTAGAACTGCTGGTGTTGATATTTGTGTGTGTGTGTCTTGCAGAGGGCAGCACCTACGAGGACAGCATCTGCAATGAAGGGAGCGTCTGCGGCAGCGACGCCACTTTCTACAGACAAACTGAAGGTGCTCCATTTCTACCGCTTATCCGAGGTCGGGTCGCGGGGGCAGCAGCCTAAGCAGAGAATACTAGACTTCCCTCTCTCCAGCCACTTCATCTAGCTCTTCCCGGGGGATCCCGAGGCGTTCCCAGGCCAGCCGGGAGACATAGTCTTCCCAACGTGTCCTGGGTCTTCCCCGTGGCCTCCTATTAGTCGGATGTGCCCTCGGGTGGCATCCTGACCAGATGCCCGAACCACCTCATCTGGCTCCTCTCCATGTGGAGGAGCAGCGGCTTTACTTTGAGTTCCTCCCGGATGGCAGAGCTTCTCACCCCATGTCAGGGGTGTCAAACTCAAATCCAGAGTGGGCCAAAATGTAAAACTGAACAAAGCTGCGGGCCAAGGTTGAACAAATGAACCTTTTAATAGGGACCCAAGCAAGTTTTGCAAAGAATATTGAACAAATAAGGCTTAAATAGGGCAGCATGGTGGGACAGGGGTTAGTGCATCTGCCTCACAATACAAAGGTCCTGAGTAATCTAGGTTCAATCCCGGGCTCGGGATCTTTCTGTGTGGAGTTTGCATGTTCTCCCCGTGACTGCGTGGCTTCCTCCCATGGAACAGGCAGAGCTTATATAACGTAATAGTGCAAAATCAACTTACAAAAAACATCAGTGGAATATTAAATACAATTGAATTAAAAAAATGAATGCCTCTTTTCTATTTGCAGCCTTCTGAGGTAAATATCAACATTAACTTTTTCCGCAGGCTAACAAATTCGAAAATAAAATAAAAATGAGGTGGGCGGGGTTTGGTGGTAGCGGGGGGTGTATATTATAGCGTTCCGGTAGAGTTAGTGCTGCAAGTGGTTCTGGGTATTTGTTATGTTGTGTTACGGTGCGGGTGTTCTCCCGAAATGTGTTTTGTCATTCTTGTTTGGCGTGGGTTCACAGTGTGGCGAATATTTGTAACAATGTCAAAGTTGTTTACACGGCCACCCTCAATGTGACCTGTATGGCTGTTGGCCATGTATGTATGTGTGTGAGAAAGCCGCATATATTATGTGACTTGGCCAGCACGCTGTTTATATGGAGGAAAAGAGGACGTGACGGCATGTTGTAGAGGACGCTAAAGGCAGTGCCAATATTGTTGTCCGGGTGGAAATCGGGAGAATGGTTGCCCAGGGAGATTTTCAGGAAGGACACTAAACTTCGGGAGTCTCCCGGGAAAATCGGGAGGGTTTGCAAGTATGAGTATTAGCGGTGAATGTGGTGTTACCGGCGGGCCAGCTCTGATGTTAATTTGATATTGCCTCAAGGGCCAAATTAAATTAAACGGGGGGCCAAATTTGGCCCGCGGGCCAGAGTTTGACACCCATGCCCTATGTCCAAGCGAGAGACCCGCCACCCGACGGAGGAAACTCATTTCGGCCGCTTGTACCCGTGATCTTGTCCTTTCGGTCATAACCCAAAGCTCATGACCACAGGTGAGGATGGGAACGTAGATCGACCGGTAAATTGAGAGCTTTGCCTTCCGGCTCAGCTCCTTCTTCACCACAACGGATCGATACAGCGTCCGCATTACTGAAGACGCCGCACAGATCTGTTTGTCGATCTCACGATCCACTCTTCCCTCACTCGTGAACAAGACTCCTAGGTACTTGAACTCCTCCACTTGGGGCAGGGTCTCCTCCCCAACCCGGAGATGGCATTCCACCCTTTTCCGGGCGAGGACCATGGACTCGGACTTGGAGGTGCTGATTCTAATCCCGGTCGCTTCACACTCTGCTGCGAACCGATCCAGTGAGAGTTGAAGATGTTCACAAAATAAAAACCCGGAAATTCAAAACATGCGACACCACAGTATACTGCAATACCAACACTTTAATGCACTAACCTGTTGATTCTTACCTGCCAGTTCACGGCACATAACTGTAGATTATTTGTATTTACCTGCAGTTCATTGCACATAAGGATAGGATAGGTTAGGATAGGACAGGAAAGGTCTTTATAGTAATTGCAACAAGTACAACAAAACTATGTTTTCAGCACAAACCCGTTGAAGAGTCGACAAACAAACAGTGTACAGGGTTACAGAACAGGAACGCTGATGGGTCTCCATGAAAAAGGTGGGAAAAAAGGTAAGACGGTGGGGAAGAAGATGAGTAAAAAAAAAATACAATCTAGACTGGGCTCCTAAGGGGGCCTAGTCTGGAGTGGGGAAAAAAACTCCATGCCATGCACACATAAGCATGTTACATTTAATCACGGCAACTGGCAACAGAGGGGGTGGGGGACTTGGGGCCCTGGAGGTGGACTGCTGCTATGGTCAAGGCCATTCGAGGGAGTCAAATCGTAGATTAGGATTTTTGTTTTTCCGCGAGCAGACATTACAATGTCTTGTCTGTTCGATTCGTCTGATTTTTAGGTTTGTTATTGTCTATTACTAGCACTTACATGCAGTTAATAACTTTATTATTTGCACTTACATGCAGTTCATAACTGTTTATTATTTGCACTTAGTTGCAGTTAATAACTGTTTACTATTTGCACTTACTTGCAGTTCATAACTGTTTATTATTTGCACTTACATGCAGTTCATAACTGTCTTTTATTTGTAGTTGTCAGCAAGTTAGTTTCACATAACTGTAGATTATGTGTAAAGTTAAAGTTAAAATCCCAACGATATTCACGCACACACACACTAGATGTGGTGAAATTACCCTCCGCATTTGACTAATCCCCATGTTCACCCCCCTGGGAGGTGAGGGGAGCAGTGAGAAGCAGGCGGTGGCCGTCCTTGGGAATAATTTGGTGATTCAACCCCCAATTCCAACCCTTGATGCTGAGTGCCAAGCAGGGAGGTAATGGCTCCCCTTTTTATAGTCTTTGGTCTGACTCGGCGTTCCAGTCTCAGGGCGGACACTCTAACCCAGGGGTAGGGAACCTATGGCTCTAGAGCCAGATGTGGCTCTTTTGATGACTGCATCTGGCTCTCAGATAAATCTGAGCTGACATTGCTTAAGTAATGAATAATTCCACTTGTAATCACAGTGTTAAAAATAACGTTCAAAATATAAAACATTCTCATGCTTTTTTATGTTCAAGAAGTTGCGTTAATGGTAAGTAGTAATTTATTTATTATTGGTTAGTGTGGGGCTTGCCCTCCGGGGGTTCTTCAGACCACCAAGCACCGACATGAGAGCCCTTTTCAAAGTTACAATATTGTTTTATTTTTCAATAAGTCTCTCAGTTGCTTTCCAGCAATTGGATTTTTCTCTCCCGCTCGCGCTCTGGCTCCAGCCTCCACCCCGTCTCTCCTTCTGGCTGCTGCTTATAACAGAGCGACAGGTGATTAGATAACAAGGCCCAGGTGGGTCTTCTACGCACATGTCGCTGATTTTGAGGCCGGTCCTGGGACACCCAAGTTTGCTGCAGGCCCACAGGCCACGCCCCCACCACAGTTAGCTTCAGAATAACAATGTTATTATCAATCAATCAATCAATGTTTACTTATATAGCCCTAAATCACTAGTGTCTCAAAGGGCTGCACAAACCACCACGACATCCTCGGTAGGCCCACATAAGGGCAAGGAAAACTCACACCCAGTGGGACGTCGGTGACAATGATGACTATGAGAACCTTGGAGAGGAGGAAAGCAATGGATGTCGAGCGGATCTAACAGGATACTGTGAAATTTCAATCCATAATGGATCCAACACAGTCGCGAGAGTCCAGTCCAAAGTGGATCCAACACAGCAGCGAGAGTCCCGTTCACAGCGGAGCCAGCAGGAAACCATCCCAAGCGTAGGCGGACCAGCAGCGCAGAGATGTCCCCAGCCGATACACAGGCGAGCAGTACATGGCCACCGGATCGGACCGGACCCCCTCCACACGGGAGAGTGGGACATAGAAGAAAAAGAAAAGAAACGGCAGATCAACTGGTCTAAAAAGGAGGTCTATTTAAAGGCTACAGTATACAAATGAGTTTTAAGGTGAGACTTAAATGCTTCTACTGAGGTAGCATCTCGAACTGTTACCGGGAGGGCATTCCAGAGTACTGGAGCCCGAACGGAAAACGCTCTATAGCCCGCAGACTTTTTTTGGGCTTTGGGAATCACTAATAAGCCGGAGTCCTTTGAACGCAGATTTCTTGCCGGGACATATGGTACAATACAATCGGCAAGATAAGATGGAGCTAGACCGTGTAGTATTTTATACGTAAGTAGTAAAACCTTAAAGTCACATCTTAAGTGCACAGGAAGCCAGTGCAGGTGAGCCAGTATAGGTATATATGTATGTATATATGTATATAAAGGTATATACAGTACAGGTATATATGTATGTATATATGTATATAAAAGTATATACAGTATAGGTATATATGTATGTATATATGTATATAAAGGTATATACAGTATAGGTATATATGTATGTATATATGTATATAAAGGTATATACAGTATAGGTATATATGTATGTATATAAAGGTATATACAGTATAGGTATATATGTATATATATATGTATATAAAGGTATATACAGTATAGGTATATATGTATGTATATATGTATATAAAGGTATATACAGTATAGGTATATATGTATGTATATATGTATATAAAGGTATATACAGTATAGGTATATATGTATGTATATATGTATATAAAGGTATATACAGTACAGGCGTAATGTGATCAAACTTTCTTGTTCTTGTCAAAAGTCTAGCAGCCGCATTTTGTACCAACTGTAATCTTTTAATGCTAGACATGGGGAGACCCCAAAATAATACGTTACAGTAGTCGAGGCGAGACGTAACAAACGCATGGATAATGATCTCAGCATCTTTAGTGGACAGAATGGAGCGAATTTTAGCGATGTTACGGAGATGAAAGAAAGCCGTTTTAGTAACGCTTTTAATGTGTGCCTCAAAGGAGAGAGTTGGGTCGAAGATAATACCCAGATTCTTTACCGTGTCGCCTTGTTTAATTGTTTGGTTGTCAAATGTTAGAGTTGTATTATTAAATAGAGTTCGGTGTCTAGCAGGACCGATAATCAGCATTTCCGTTTTTTTGGCGTTGAGTTGCAAAAAGTTAGCGGACATCCATTGTTTAATTTCATTAAGACACGCCTCCAGCTGACTACAATCCGGCGTGTTGGTCAGCTTTAGGGGCATGTAGAGTTGGGTGTCATCAGCATAACAGTGAAAGCTAATACCGTATTTGCGTATGACGTCACCCAGCGGCAGCATGTAGATGCTGAAGAGTGCAGGGCCAAGGACCGAACCCTGGGGAACTCCACACGTTACCTTAACGTAGTCTGAGGTCACATTGTTATGGGAGACACACTGCATCCTATCAGTAAGATAAGAGTTAAACCAAGACAGGGCTAAGTCTGACATACCAATTCGTGTTTTGATACGTTCTAATAAAATATTATGATCGACGGTATCGAAAGCAGCGCTAAGATCGAGGAGCAGCAACATAGATGACGCATCAGAATCCATCGTTAGCAATAGATCATTAGTCATTTTTGCGAGGGCTGTCTCCGTGGAGTGATTTGCCCTGAAACCGGATTGAAAGGTTTCACATAGATTGTTAGACGCTAAGTGTTCATTTAACTGCTCCGCAACAATTTTTTCAAGGATTTTTGAAATAAAGGGAAGGTGAGACACCGGTCGGTAATTTACCATGAGGTCAGGATCGAGGTTAGGTCTTTTAAGAAGAGGATGAATAACCGCTTTTTTGAATGCTAGGGGAACAGTGCCCGAGGAGAGTGATAAGTTTATAATATTTAGCACTGATGGACCTAATAATACAAAGAGCTCCTTGATCAGTTTCCCAGGAAGAGGGTCAAGTAAACATGTTGTTTGTTTTATTCCATTTACACGTTGTAACAATTCCTCTAATGTTATTTCTTCAAAACGAGGGAAACTATTTTGGAGGGCAGTATCCGCCGTATATACAATCGTGTCAGTGTTAATAGAACCCCGTTGTAGCTGGGACGCATTGTCTTTAATCTCCTTTCTAATGACTTCAATTTTCTTACTAAAGAATTGCATAAAGTCATCAGCTGAGTGGGTTGAGATACTGGAAGGAGTCCCTTGTTGGGTTAGCGATGCCACCGTACTAAACAAAAATTTAGGATTGTTTATATTACGGTGGATGAGATTTGAGTAATATTTAGCTTTAGCTAAGGTAAGCATGCGTTTATAAGTTATTAAACCATCACTCCATGCTTGATGGTGCACCTCAAGTTTAGTCGTGCGCCATTTGCGTTCCAGCTTTCTGCATAATAATTTCTGAGCTCTAGTTTCTTCAGTAAACCACGGGGTGCGCTTTTTTGGAGCCTTTTTTAACTTTAGCGGTGCTATGTTATCAATGGTTTCGCGCAGGGCGTCGTTAAAGTTGTTAGTGAGGTTATCAATAGAGCCCACATACTTTGGGAATGGTGCCATTACCGAGGGCAGTAGGTCAGCAAGAGTTGTCGTTGTGGCCGTATTAATGTTGCGGCTGCTATAGCAGTTATTATTATTATTAGTTTGACGAACATGCGTCTGAACCTCGAATTTTATAAGGTAATGATCAGACAATACTTTAGTATACGGGAGTATCGTAACTTTGGAAACGGTGATGCCCCTGACAAGCACTAGGTCTATCGTATTACCGTTGCGATGCGTGGGTTCATTTATTATTTGTGTGAGACCACAGCTATCAATTACAGTCTGGAGCGCTACGCACGGTGGGTCCGATGGGGTATTCATATGGATATTAAAGTCCCCCATTATGATTATATTATCGGCGTGTGTCACTAGATCAGCAACGAACTCTGAGAATTCATTAATAAAGTCCGAATAGGGCCCTGGGGGGCGGTAGATAACAGCCAGGTGTAGAGGCAGCGGTGTGACAGACCTCATAGTAAGCACCTCAAACGATTTATATTTATTATTTATGTTAGGACTAAGGTTAAAGTTTTCGTTGTATATTAGTGCGACCCCCCCACCCCTTTTGAGCGGACGGGCAATATGCGCATGTGTAAAGTTAGGAGGACATGCCTCATTTAGCGCAAAAAAGTTGTTTGGTTTAAGCCAGGTTTCGCTGAGACCGATGACGTTAAGATTGTTGTCTCTGATGATATCATTAACTAACAACGTTTTGGGAGACAATGATCTTATGTTTAAAAAACCTATATTATAGGTAGTGGGCTGTTTTAGGGAGTTTTTGATCAAATTATCCGTAGTAGCAATATTAATAATGTTGTGTTTATATTACAAAGAATAAGAGACCTATTATACTCTAGAAATGTTGGTCTTACTTAAAAATGCACGCGTTTAGTTATGTTCAGTGTTAAAAAAATATTATATAGCTCTTACGGAAATACATTTTTAAATACTTGGCTTTCATGGCTCTCTCAGCCAAAAAGGTTCCCGACCCCTGCTCTAACCACAAGGCCACTGAGCAGGTCTAATATACAGGTATACATACATGCACTGCACAAAACTGTTGATTACCTGTACTTGCAGTACCCGCCAGTTCACTGCATTGATGTGAACTTACTGTCATCACCTGCCAGGTCCCTGCATTAACCTGCTAGTTAAACTCATGAAAGGATCGGTTCTTTGTACTGATCTACTGGTTCTCCCCACTAACTTGACCTGGTCACTGCCCTAACCTGCCAATAGTACGCTGGACTAACATGTCACCTGACTGTAATAAGCCATGAATTGACAATACATTTAGCTGCCACTTCTATGCACTGACTTGAAGGGGAACATTATCACCAAACCTATGCAAGCGTCAATATATACCTTGTTGCAGAAAAAAGACCATGTATTTTTTTAACTGATTTCCGAACTTTAAATGGGTGAATTTTGGCAAATTAAACGCCTTTCTGTTTATCGGTCTTTTAGCGATGGCGTCAGAACGTGACGTCACCGAGGTAACACACCCGCCATTTTCATTTTCACATTACAAACTCTGTTATTTTCCGTTTTTTTCGACTATTTTTTGGAACCTTGGAGACATCATGCCTGGTGGGTGTGTTGTCGGAGGGTGTAACAACACTAACAGGGAGGGATTCAAGTTGCACCACTGGCAAGAAATCTGCCGCCAGACCCCCATTGAATGTACCAGAGTGTCTGCACATTTTACCGGCGATGACAGACATGGCACAGAGATGTATGGATAACCTGCAGATGCATTTGCAACCATTAAGTCAACGAAATCACAAAGGTGAGTTTTGTTGATGTTGTTGACTTATGTGCTAATCAGACATATTTGGTCACGGCATGACTGCCAGCTAATCGATGCTAACAAGCGAGGCTAATCGATGCTACCATGCTATTTACGCTAGCTGTATGTACATTTGAAACTAGATACCCACATTTAATGCGAAACAAACACTTACCAATCGACGGATTTAAGTTGCTCCAGTGTCACAAGATGCGAAGGTCCTGATCGTTTGGTCCGCACATTTTACCGGCGATGCTAATAAGGCAGCCATGCTATGGGCCACTTCATTAGGTACACCCATGCTCAATAGCTTCAATTTCTTCTTCAATTTCCTTTTCGCTATCTGCCTCCATACTGCGACCATCCGTTTCAATACATGCGTAATCTGTTGAATCGCTTAAGCCGCTGAAATCCGAGTCTGAACCCGAGCTAATGTCGCTATATCTTGCAGTGGTAACCGCCATGTTGTTTGTATTGGCAGCACTGTATGACGTCACAGGGAAATGGACAGTCGCATCGCAAATAGCGAAAATCAAGAACTTTAAAGCTTTATTTAGGGATATTCGGGGACCGGTAAAATTTTGAAAAAAAAATCAAAAAATACAACAAGCCACTGGGAACTGATTTTTATTGTTTTTAACGCTTTTGAAATTGTGATAATGTTCCCCTTTAACTACCCCAACATGCCGGTTCACTACACTAAACTGCTAAGTCTCTGTACTGACCTGTTAGCTCTTTGTGCACTAACCTGACTATTTGCTACACTAATCAGCCAGTTTTCTCACTAAATGTATTCTTTACTAACTGCGGGCACACCACTGCTCACAGGTTAATTAGTTCAAGACTAGACTAGACCCACCAACCACTGCACTCACATTACCGTTTATTACACAAACATGTCAGTCCACAGCACTCCTTGTCACACATGTCTAGTAGAAGTAGATGTCATTGAAAAATACTTGTTTTCTTGTTGTTGTTTGTCTCTGTGTTCAGAGCACAGCATGGCCGAGTCGCTGACCGTGGCTCTTCGGGTGGCAGAGGAGGCCATAGATGAGGCCATTTGCAACGCCGAGATTGACACTGCCACTCAGGTGTTTGTTACTCCTCTTTCTCGCTGCTTTCATAATCAGAACCACCATCATCTTCGTTGGCCGAGTTTCTAACAGACAGGGACTGTGACTTGGAACTGTGCTCTTTTTGTACGACGCAAGAAAACAAAGAAAAACAAAGCAACGAAGAGAGAGCACAGTATCGTAGCGGCCATCCACGGCACCATCTTGATATCCATCCATTTCCTACCGCTTGTCCCTTTTAGGGTCGCGTGGGGGTGCTGGAGTCTATCTAGCCACCTCATCGCAGGGCCAACATTCACACTCACATTCAGAATCAAAAAACCTTTATTGAACAGCAATCCAGCTCAGTGCTATTAAAACAACCTCTATAAAATACTCTTAAGACAACAAACAATAATAAAAGATTTAAAAAGGTATTGCACCGCTGATCTCTATCCGAGCTAAGCAAGTTAATAAAGTGGTGAGTGTTTAGGTAAGTGCAGAGTTTAGAACAGGGGTAGGGAACCTGCGGCTCTAGAACCAGATGTGGCTCTTTTGATGACTGCATCTGGCTCTCAGATAAATCTTAACTGACATTGCTTAACACGATAAGTAATTAATGATTCCGCTGGTAATCACAGGGTTAAAAATAACGTTCAAAATAAAAAACATTCTCGTGCATTTTATTCCATCAATCCAAGAAGTCGCATTTATGGTAAGAAGTATTTTATTTATTATTTGTTAGCTCAGCCTTCCCGGTCAGGTTTATTCAGGTGTACTGGAGAGGAGGCTACGCCGGATAGTCCAACCTCGGATTCAGGAGGAACAGTGTGGTTTTCGTCCTGGTCGTGGAACTGTGGACCAGCTCTATACTCTGGGCAGGGTTCTTGAGGGTGCATGGGAGTTTGCCCAACCAGTCTACATGTGCTTTGTGGACTTGGAGAAGGCATTGGACCGTGTCCCTCGGGAAGTCCTGTGGGGAGTGCTCAGAGAGTATGGGGTACCGGACTGTCTTATTGTGGCGGTCCACTCCCTGTATGATCAGTGTCAGAACATAGTCCACTCCCTGTATGATCAGTGTCAGAACATAGTCCACTCCCTGTATGATCAGTGTCAGAGCTTGGTCCGCATTGCTGGCAGTAAGTCGGACACATTTCCAGTGAGGGTTGGACTCCGCCAAGGCTGCCATTTGTCACCGATTCTGTTCATAACTTTTATGGACAGAATTTCTAGGCGCAGTCAAGGCGTTGAGGGGTTCCGGTTTGGTGACCGCAGGATTAGGTCTCTGCTTTTTGCAGATGATGTGGTCCTGATGGCTTCATCTGACCGGGATCTTCAGCTCTCACTGGATCGGTTCGCAGCCGAGTGTGAAGCGACCGGAATGAGAATCAGCACCTCCAAGTCCGAATCCATGGTTCTAGCCCGGAAAAGGGTGGAGTGCCATCTCCGGGTTGGGGAGGAGACCCTGCCCCAAGTGGAGGAGTTCGAGTACCTCGGAGTCTTGTTCACGAGTGAGGGAAGAGTGGATGGTGAGATCGACAGGCGGATCGGTGCGGCGTCTTCAGTAATGCGAACGTTGTACCGATCCGTTGTGGTGAAGAAGGAGCTGAGCCGGAAGGCAAAGCTCTCAATTTACCGGTCGATTTACTTTCTCATCCTCACCTATGGTCATGAGCTTTGGGTCATGACCGAAAGGATAAGATCACGGGTACAAGCGGCCCAAATGAGTTCGGGTCTCTCCCTTAGAGATAGGGTGAGAAGCTCTGTCATCCGGGAGGAACTCAAAGTAAAGCAGCTGCTCCTCCACATGGAGAGGAGCCAGATGAGGTGGTTCGGGCATCTGGTCAGGATGCCACCCGAACGCCTCCCTAGGGAGGTGTTTAGGGCACATCCGACCACTAGGAGGCCATGGGGAAGACCCAGGACACGTTGGGAAGACTATGTCTCCCGGCTGGCCTGGGAACTCCTCGGGATCCCCCGGGAAGAGCTAGACGAAGTGGCTGGGGAGAGGGAAGTCTGGGGTTCCCTGCTTAGGCTGTTGCCCCCGTGACCCAACCTTGGATAAGCGGAAGAAGATGGATGGATGGATTTGTTAGCTTCAGAATAACAATGTTGTTAAAAAGAATAAGAGACTTATTATACTCTAAAAGTGTTAGTCCAACTTAAAAATGCGCACATTTAGTTGTATTCATTGTTAAAAAATATTGGTAACACTTTAGTATGGGGGACATTTTCTAAGTAACAAAGACTTAATTAAGAGTTATTTGGACATTAGGGGACCATATAAGGGTTATTAATAAGCAATAATTCTGAGGTTATTGATCCACGCACCTGATCTCGTTTGTGGCATCGCTCGCCATCCCGCCTCCTCGCTGCCATCTTGGGCCGGGCTCCAGCGTGCCCTGCCTCTCTGTTGGACCGTCGGCTCCGCCTCTCCACAAAGGTCTTATAGCGCCTCCCCGAGGACAAGAGTTCAAGCCAGTGGTGACCTGGGTGGGATGAGTCCCTGAGGATGCTGTTTGCTCTCCTGTTGTAGTGGCTCTTATACGAGTCCTCTTGAGATGGAAGGGGACATGCAGTGATCCTTTTTATGACCCCCTGTAGTTTCTTTCTCTCTGCCACCGTGCAGTTAGAAAACCACACGGAGATACCGTAGGTCAATATTGACTCAACAGAGCAGCGATAGAAGGATTATCAGCCGGATCTATTTTCCTCAGCCTTCTCAGAAAACATAGTCTTTGCCGACCTGTTTTCTGGAGTGCAGTGGTGTTGCTTTTCCAGGTCATGTTGCTTGAAATGTTCATGCCCAGGAACTTGCACTCTCCCATGATGTAGATGGGCTGGATGGGCTCAGTGATTTGTTTCCCTGAAATCAACAATCACCACCTCGGTCTTTGTGGGCTTGACAATGAGGTTGTTTTTGGCATAGTGGTCTGACACTGCCTTCACCTCTTCTCTATAGTCAGTCTCCTCCCCTTCTGTGATGAGCCCCACCACTGCGGTGTCATCCACAAATTTGATGATGGAATTGCTCGGAGGGATGGGAATACAGTCTTAGGTCTAAAGACTGAAGAGCGAGGGGCTCAAAACACAGCCCTGTGGAAAGTTAAGGAAAGATGGTGAGGGCGGTCCGTTAGAATGTCCTTGATCCAGTAACAGATCTGTTCACACACGAGGGTCAACTAGGGTCGTGTTGCCAATCAACGTATCCCCAGGTCAAGTCAAGTCAACTTGATTGTCACTCGGACCATGCAACAGTACATTACACAGCAGACTGAAATTGCATTTCTCCCACACTCCAATCTGCAATATTAAAACAAGGTGAAAACTGTCATTCATCCATCCATCTATTCATCCATCCATCATCTTCCGCTTATCCGAGGTTGGGTCGCGGGGGCAGTAGCCTAAGCAGGGAAGCCCAGACTTCCCTCTCCCCAGCCACTTCGTCCAGCTCCTCTCGGGGGATCCCGAGGCGTTCCCAGGCCAGCCAGGAGACATAGTCTTCCCAACGTGTCCTGGGTCTTCCCCGTGGCCTCCTACTGGTCGGACATGCCCGAAACACCTCCCTAGGGAGGTGTTTGGGTGGCATCCTGACCAGATGCCTGAACCACCTCATCTGGCTCCTCTCCATGTGGAGGAGCAGCGGCTTTACTTTGAGTTCCTCCCAGATGGCAGAGCTTCTCATCCGCCGGAGGAAACTAATTTCTTGTACCCGTGATCTTGTCCTTTCGGTCATAACCCAAAGCTCATGACCATAGGTGAGGATGGGAACGTAGATCGACCGGTAAATTGAGAGCTTTGCCTTCCGGTTCAGCTCCTTCTTCACCACAACGGATCGAAACAGCGTCCGCATTACTGAAGACGCCGCACCGATCCGCCTGTCGATCTCACCATCCACTCTTCCCTCACTCGTGAACAAGACTCCAAGGTACTTGAACTCCTCCACTTGGGGTAAGATAATAGTGTGAGAGTCCAGTCCATAGTGGATCCAACATAATAGTGGGAGTCCAGTCCATAGTGGATCTAACATAATAGTGAGAGTCCAGTCCATAGTGGATCTAACATAACAGTGAGAGTCCAGTCCATAGTGGATCTAACATAATAGTGAGAGTCCAGTCCATAGTGGATCTAACATAATAGTGTGAGAGTCCAGTCCATAGTGGATCTAACATAATAGTGAGAGTCCAGTCCATAGTGGATCTAACATAATAGTGAGAGTCCAGTCCATAGTGGATCTAACATAATAGTGAGAGTCCAGTCCATAGTGGGGCCAGCAAGAGACCATCCCAAGCGGAGACAGGTCAGCAACACAGAGACGCCCCCAACAGATGCACAGACGAGCGGTCCAACACTGGCACTGTTTCCTCTGCAGTTCCTCCACACGGACTCAGGTGTGGCAACAAATGTCTCAAACACAAAGACGCAAACACACGAGCCTGGAGCTCCTGCAACCAGCAGCCACTACAGCGGCGCCACCTTGGAGAAAACAAACACAACTCGACTACGACTTTGCTCTAAACATGCCACTGTTTGTCAACTCATATTTCTTCCTTTTTCTAATCTGTTTCAACCCAAATCTTTTGAGCTAAAACACGTATTTAGCAGATAATCAGCTTATTTGTGTGTGCTTTTGTGTGATGTGTGCATCCAAGCAGGAGAAGCAGAATGAAGCACACTACCTGCGGGAGCACAGGGCAGAACTCATCCAGGAACTGGCCAAGACCATCATGCAGAAAGTAAGATGGCAGATGGGTTGCATGTTGGAGTACTTCAATCCTGCCTTTTCCCACCTGGTAGATCATCTCCGGGAGGAAGACTTTGGCTGACACGAGGGACAAGTGCGAGCAGGACGGCCCGCTTGAGCACGACCCCGAGCTCCATCGCCATGGCGACCAGGCTGGCAGCACCTTCAAACACCTCAAAGGCCTCTGGGTGATGAAAACACACCTTACACATCCACTCCCAACAACCGGTGACCTCTAGTGGTCAACTGTTGCATCCTCTCTTATTTGCAGAGGTCCCAGTCCGCCTTCTCACTGCTGGATGACAACCTCCCAGCAGGTCTGGTCCAGGATGCTCTTCAGGTGTTACATAAGGACGAAGACAGAGCAGCTGGGACTACTTGGACAAGTGTCGAACATTTGGAAAACTCTGGTAGATCAAGTGGCTTTTTATTTCCACTCGTGGGCCAAATTCTGGGGTTAGTTTTCAAATTAGAAACATCCATCCGTCCGTCTTCTTCGGCTTATCCGAGGTCGGGTCGCAGGGGCAACAGCACAGAGAAGCCCAGCCTTCCCTCTCCCCAGCCACTTCGTCTAGCTCTTCCCGGGGGATCCCGAGGCGTTCCCAGGCCAGCCGGGAGACATAGTCTTCCCAACGTGTCCTGGGTCTTCCCCGTGGCCTCCTACTGGTTGGACGTGCCCTAAACACCTCCCTAGGGAGGCGTTCAGGTGGCATCCTGACCAGATGCCCGAACCACCTCATCTGGCTCCTCTCCATGTGGAGGAGCAGCGGCTTTACTTTGAGTTCCTCCCGGATGGCAGAGCTTCTCACCCTATCTCTAAGGGAGAGACCCGAACTCATTTGGGCCGCTTGTACCCGTGATCTTATCCTTTCGGTCATGACCCAAAGCTCATGACCATAGGTGAGGATGGGAACGTAGATCGACCGGTAAATTGAGAGCTTTGCCTTCCGGCTCAGCTCCTTCTTCACCACAACGGATCGGTACAACGTCCGCATTACTGAAGACGCCGCACCGATCCGCCTGTCGATCTCACGATCCACTCTTCCCTCACTCGTGAACAAGACTCCTAGGTACTTGAACTCCTCCACTTGGGGCAGGGTCTCCTCCCCAACCCGGAGATGGCACTCCACCCTTTTCGTGGCGAGAACCATGGACTCGTACTTGGAGAAACAGCATAGTACCAATTACAGGTACCCAAGAATCAATATAGTAAAATTATCTGTACTTTTGTGTGTGTTCAGGTGGTAATAAGGTGTGTTGCCACAGTCAGGAAGTAGTCTTTGCCATTAAGTTTATTGTGTCAGTCTAGTCTTTTGGGTGGCCGGTGCAATGGACATTGAGTGGATCTAATTAATAGTGTCAGAGTTCAGTCCATAGTGGATCTAATTGATAGTGTGAGAGTCCAGTCCATAGTGGATCTAACATAATAGTGAGAGTCCAGTCCATAGTGGGGCCAGCAGGAGACCATCCCGAGTGGAGACAGGTCAGCAGCACAGAGACGTCCCCAACTGATGCACTAATAAGTGGTCCATCCCGGGTCCCGAATTTGAACAGCTAGCGCCTCATCTGCGGTCACCGGATAACCTCTCCACGCAGGACAGGGGGGCAGAGCAGAAAAGAGACGGCAGATCAACTGGTCTAAAAGGGGGGTCTATATAAGGGCTAGAGTATACAAATGAGTTTTTATACGGGACTTAAATGCTTCTACTGACTTCTGATACCATTTCGGTACCCCCTAGTACCAACATAAATCTGTTGGTATCAATAAAAGTACCAAATTCAGTACCCTTTCCTATTGTTATGATGTTCTGTGTGGGTAATTGTGACTCGGAGTGAGGGGGTTGCTGATCTTCTAATGTGTGTCCTTGTCTGCTCACACCTGCGTATGAAGGTGTGTCCTCCATGCTGAAGAGCCCAGACGGGAACTGGATTGCCTTGCAGAGTTCCCAGTTGTCACGTCCCAGCCTGCTGGCCAAGAGGAAGAGTCTGGTCTACAGTGCCCTGGAGAGGGAGTCCGGGGCGGTGTCTGCGTACGAGGCCATGGACTCCGACAACGAAGCCAAACCCGAGCCGGACTCCTCCTGGGGCGCCATCCTGCAGGAGGTCCACAGGAAGATGACGGGCTCCAAAGTCAGGCGTCCAGCCCGCAACAGAGCTCCTTCGGATTCCGAGAGGAGTAAAAAGTCCCCGCTGGATTCTTTTAACAAGCGAGGAGCCGCTGAGCCGAAGCGAGCGCCATGGTCCCGCAGGACCAGCATCATGGATGTCGACTTCAACGTGAAGACGGAGGAGGAGGAGGAGGAGGAGGAGGAGGAGGAGGAGGAGGAGGAAGAGGAGGAAGAGGGCGTCACCGCAAGTGAGGCTGCGGTCGGAAAAGCGAAGAGAACGCGGAAGAAGAGGAGAAGTAAAAGAAGGGCCACTCTCTCTGGACCCCCGCTGGTAAGAAGTGTTTGTTGTGAACTTAAGTGACATCTTTTAAACTCTTTTTAGGTGACATGGCAGCAGAAATATTACAATGAAACAAGAATATCATTTTTTTATTCTATTCTTAGCATAACTTCATAACAAAATTGCTAAGCAAATATATTTTATTTTACTTTATTTTTTATTAATCAGTCCAACAAACTAATACCATAATAATACACTTCTAACATAATAGTGTGAGAGTCCAGTCCATAGTGGATCTAACATAATAGTGAGAGTCCAGTCCATAGTGGATCTAACATAATAGTGTGAGAGTCCAGTCCATAGTGGATCTAGTTAATAGTTTGAGAGTCCAGTCCATAGTGGATCTAACATAATATTGTGAGAGTCCAGTCCATAGTGGATCAAGCATAATATTGTAAGAGTCCAGTCCATAGTGGATCTAACATAATAGTGAGAGTCCAGTCCATAGTGGATCTAACATAATAGTGTGAGAGTCCAGTCCATAGTGGATCTAACATAATAGTGTGAGAGTCCAGTCCATAGTGGATCTAAGATAATAGTGAGAGTCCAGTCCATAGTGGATCTAACAAAATAGTGAGAGTCCAGTCCATAGTGGATCTAACATAATAGTGTGAGAGTCCAGTCCATAGTGGATCTAACATAATAGTGAGAGTCCAGTCCATAGTGGATCTAACATAATAGTGTGAGAGTCCAGTCCATAGTGGATCTAACATAATAGTGAGAGTCCAGTCCATAGTGGATCTAACATAATAGTGGGAGAGTCCAGTCCATAGTGGATCTAACATAATAGTGAGAGTCCAGTCCATAGTGGATCTAACATAATAGTGAGAGTCCAGTCCATAGTGGATCTAACATAATAGTGTGAGAGTCCAGTCCATAGTGGATCTAACATAATAGTGGGAGAGTCCAGTCCATAGTGGATCTAACATAATAGTGATAGTCCAGTCCATAGTGGATCTAACATAATAGTGTGAGAGTCCAGTCCATAGTGGATCTAACATAATAGTGAGAGTCCAGTCCATAGTGGATCTAACATAATAGTGTGAGAGTCCAGTCCATAGTGGATCTAACATAATAGTGAGAGTCCAGTCCATAGGGGATCTAACATAATAGTTAGTGTGAGAGTCCAGTCTTTAGTGGATCTAACATAATAGTGAGAGTCCAGTCCATAGTGGATCCAACATAATAGTTAGTGTGAGAGTCCAGTCCTTAGTGGATCTAACATAATAGTGAGAGTCCAGTCTATAGTGGATCTAACATAATAGTGAGAGTCCAGTCCATAGTGGATCTAACATAATAGTGAGAGTCCAGTCCATAGTGGATCTAACATAATAGTGAGAGTCCAGTCCATAGTGGATCTAACATAATGGTGAGAGTCCAGTCCATAGTGGACCTAACATAATAGTGTGAGAGTCCAGTAGCCCGGAAGAGTCAGCGCTGCATTGGACTCTGGGTATTTGTTCTTTTGTGTTTATGTTGTGTTACGGTGAAGATGTTCTCCCGAAATGTGTTTGTCATTCTTGTTTGATGTGGCTACACAGTGTGGCGCATATTTGTAACAGTGTTAAAGTTGTTTGTACGGCCACTGTCAGTGTGACCTGTATGGCTGTTGAGCAAGTATTTCTTGCAGTCACTCATATGTCTACGAGAGCCGTACACTTTACACGTCTAAGTCGGCTCGCCGTTGTTTCGGTGATTGAGCGAACATAGAGAGTGACAAAGCGCTGTCATGGTACGCCTGCGATATATTTGACCAGGCAAACGTCGGGTTAAACTTACGTAAGTCACCGTAAGTCTTGCTGTAGGATCGGTAAGTACGTCGTTAGGGCGGGATAGAAGGTGAACACACTTTGCATCAAGTTTCTGCATCCAGTGGCCCCCCGGTAGTGCATGTGAGACCCCTGATCCTAACAATTCAGAAAAAATCTGTAAAATAATGGTATATTTCTGTGGAACTGCCAGCATTGTCACTTCATTAAAGGTGGTTGATCGTAATTATTTGGAAAAACTGTGTAGAATAAAGGTATTTTTCTGCAGAACTGTTTGCATCGTCACTTTATTAAAGGTGCTTGATCTTAATAATTTAGTAAAAATCTGTAAAATTGCGATATTTCTCCGCTAAACGTTTCATGATAATTTCTGTAAATAAAATGTTTTTGATCATTATTTGGTTTACAATGTTTTACTTTAATTTTATGGTTTTCGTTTGGCAGCCGTAGCTGCCGGTAGATGACCGTTTTTTTACAGTGTAGAGCAGGGGTAGGGAACCTATGGCTCTAGAGCCAGATGTGGCTCTTTTGATGACTGCATCTGGCTCTCAGATAAATCAGAGCTGACGTTGCTTAACACGATAAGTAATGAATAATTCCTCTGGTAATCACAGTGTTAGAAATAACGTTCAAAATATAAAACATTCTCATGCATTTTAATCCATCCATCCTTTTTCTACCGCACCTGTTCAAGAAATAACAATGTTATTAAAAAGAACTAGAGACTTATTATACTCTAAAAATGTTGGTCTTACTTAAAAAATGCACACATTTAATTGTATTCAGTGTTAAAAAATATGTTATGGCTCTGACGGAAATACATTTTAAAGTATTTGGCTCTCATGGCTCATATTACACCTGTACTGGCTCACCTGCACTGGCTCACCTGCACTGGCTTCCTGTGCACTTAAGATGTGACTTTAAGGTTTTACTACTTACGTATAAAATACTACACGGTCTAGCTCCATCCTATCTTGCCGATTGTATTGTACCATATGTCCCGGCAAGAAATCTGCCTTCAAAGGACTCCGGCTTATTAGTGATCCCCAAAGCCCAAAAAAAGTCTGCGGGCTATAGAGCGTTTTCCGTTCGGGCTCCAGTACTCTGGAATGCCCTCCCGGTAACAGTTCGAGATGCTACCTCAGTAGAAGCATTTAAGTCTCACCTTAAAACTCATTTGTATACTCTAGCCTTTAAATAGACCTCCTTTTTAGACCAGTTGATCTGCCGCTTCTTTTCTTTTTCTCCAAAGTCCCCCCCTCCCTTGTGGAGGGGGTCCGGTCCGAAGACCATGGATGAAGTACTGGCTGTCCAGAGTCGAGACCCAGGATGGACCGCTCGCCTGTGTATCGGTTGGGGACATCTCTACGCTGCTGATCCGCCTCCGCTTGGGATGGTTCCCTGTGGACGGGACTCTCGCTGCTGTCTTGGATCCGCTTTGAACTGAACTCTCGCGGCTGTGTTGGAGCCACTATGGATTGAACTTTCACAGTATCATGTTAGACCCGCTCGACATCCATTGCTTTCGGTCCCCTAGAGGGGGGGGGTTACCCACATCTGAGGTCCTCTCCAAGGTTTCTCATAGTCACTGGCGTCCCACTGGATGTGAATTCTCCCTGCCCACTGGGTGTGAGTTTTCCTTGCCCTTTTGTGGGTTCTTCCGAGGATGTTGTAGTCGTAATGATTTGTGCAGTCCTTTGAGACATTTGTGATTTGGGGCTATATAAATAAACATTGATTGATTGATTGATTGACTCTCTCAGCCAATAAGGTTCCCGACCCCTGGTGTAGGGTAACCTTAACCCCAACCCTAACTTCTTCCATGGCCACCGAACCCGTGCCTCCCCCTACACAAAGAAGAGGAGGGCAGAGAAGAAAATAAAATTAACGGCAGATCAACTGGGTCTATTTAAAAGCTAGAGTATACATATGAGTTTTAAGATGGGACTTAAGTGCTTCTACTGAGGTAGCGTCTCTGTGTGTAGGCTAAGTGCAGCCCTGAAGTGTACCAATGCTTTTGCCAGTGAATTGTCTGAAAGAACCGGGACTCAAATAGGAGCTAACATGCATTTTGTTCCCCGTTGACAGGATTTCAACAGGAAGGACGGCCGGTCTGGTTCCCCCTCTGATGCCGAGACTCCTGACCCTTTGACGCCTGACGCCACGACTCCCAGTCTGTTAGGCCAGGAGAGCGACGCCCCCGAACACCAAGTCAATCAAGAGTCCAGTCAAGAGTCCATGTCGGACTCCTCGCTCAGAGACGAAGCAAACGACGATGACGACGCAGAGGAGGTGGAAATGAGAAGCGAAGATGATGACGAAGAAAATGAGAGGACGGCGGTGGACTTGGCTGCAGACAAGGAAGAGGAAGAGGAGGTCAAAGCCAGGTTATACAAGCTGGTAGCACAATCCAGACTGGCGTACTTCTCGTCCACTGATGATGAGCTGGACAGAGCGGGGAGAAGTGAGGAAGACGGAGGATGCGATGAAGAGGACAAGACGGAAAGACTCTCCCACAAACTCTGTCGGCTGGAGGAGGAGGTCCGAGCTGCCATGTTGTCCTCCACGGAGGACGAGCTGGACAGAGTAACGGATGAAGAGGAGCTGGCGGTCAAAGTGTGCAGGTTGGCCACGCAAGTCGGCGCCACACAGTTTTCGTCCACCGAGGACGAACTGGACCGGGAGGAAGTGATGCACGAGGAGACGCTGTGGAGGCTGCAGGAGGACAAGGCGGCACCGGCGGCGCAGGTACGCCACCTGGCCAGTCTGGTCAGCGCCTCCCAGTTCTCCTCCACCGAGGACGAGCTGGATCGAGTCGGTGAGGACGAAGCGGAGCTGGACCAGGGAGGAAGAAATGAGGAACTCTCTGAGGACGCGGTGGAAGAACGTCGGGAAAGATTAGAATCCATGGGAGACGTGGAGGTGGACATGTTTGCTTTAAGCCAACAAAATGAGGACGTGAGAGAGAACCTTCTAGATTCTACGGACCAGTACGGTGAAGTAAACGTAGAGGAATCTAATGGCGGGATGGCTAAGGACATCCTTCTTGTATCAGACATGGACAAGAGAACCTCAATGGAGACAATAATCAGACAAGAAGATCAGCCAGAGGTGAAGATGTTTGACCAAAGAGAAGAAAGACAAGAGGAAGACCAGGACATTCTTGGAGGAGGGGAAGAACTCCTTCTCGGGACAAAGTTGGAGACCGCCTCAGTCAGTGAGGACGAAGACGCAGAGTTCGACAGAGTCATTAGCAGTATGTTGACAATGAGACTGGAGGAAATGCAGAAGGACATCAACCTGGACCAGAGGCTTGAGGACATAGAGACCGACGAGGAGACAAATGAGGAGCTGGAAACGGAAAATGACACAAAGGCAGATAACGAGAGCAAATATGATACAAAGACAGAGGAAGAGAGGAAAGAAGACGCAAACACAGACGTGAAGACAAAGGAAGACTTTAAGACAGATTACGAATGGAAAGAAGACACAAGGACGGACAAAAGTAAAAATGAGTTTCCAGTGACGGAGCAGGACAACAACAAAGTTGCAAAGACAGAGGAGATGACAAACCAGGAGAAGGAGGACTCAAAGACAAACACAAACATTACAGAAGAACCAAAGACTGACAATGAGAAGAACCAGGTAGAAAATACAGACTCTGAGAAGGAAGATGATTCAAAGACGGACGAGGAGGTGAAAGAGCACGAGAAGACCGACAAAGACAAGGACCAGGATGCAAAGATGGACAAGGAGAGGAAAGGACATTCCAAGACTGACAAGGACAGGAACGAGGATCAGAAGGCAGACGGCGAAAAGAAAGAGGACACAAAGACAAGCGAGGCAAGGAATGAGGATGGACAGACAGAGAAGGACACACAAACTGACCAGGAGAGAAAAGGACTTGAAGACAGACAAGACAAGGAGAAGATCGATGATACAAAAACAGGCGATGGGAAGAAAGACGACAAGGAGACCATTACGGACAAGAACGAGGATGAAAAGTACAAGGAGAGGAAGAAAGACAAAAAAGAGATTCAGGTGAACCGACTAGAAGATCTGAATGAGCAAAGTACTGCTCTTCCACTTAGTCGTCCATGCTGTCCTTTAACTGATAACAGTAACAGACAAGCAAACATGTCCTCTGAGTGTCCAACACTAGAAGACGCAATTCAAGAAGACCCAACACTAGAAGACAATACAGTAGATGAAACAACACAAGAAGAAATAACACTAGAAGACCCAACACTAGGAGACACTACACTAGAAGACACAACACTAGGAGACACTACACTAGAAGAC
The DNA here is from genome assembly GCF_033978795.1 of Nerophis ophidion. NCBI lineage: Eukaryota > Metazoa > Chordata > Actinopteri > Syngnathiformes > Syngnathidae > Nerophis > Nerophis ophidion. Next base: position 54,661,787 of record NC_084624.1, read on the forward strand.
CCAACACTAAATGAAACAACGCTAGAAGACCCAACACTAGAAGACCCAACACTAGAAGACCCAACACTAGAAGACCCAACACTAGAAGACCCAACACTAGAAGAGACAACACTAAAAGACACAACACTAGAAGACACTACACTAGAAGACCCAACACTAAATGAAACAACGCTAGAAGACACAACACTAGAAGACACTACACTAGAAGACACAACACTAGAAGACACAACACTAGAAGACCCAACACTAAATGAAACAACGCTAGAAGACACAACACTAGAAGACCCAACACTAGAAGACCCAACACTAGAAGACCCAACACTAGAAGAGACAACACTAAAAGACACAACACTAGAAGACACAACACTAGAAGACACAACACTAGAAGACCCAACACTAGAAGACCCAACACTAGAAGCCAAAACACTAGAAGACACAACACTAGAAGACACAACACTAGAAGAGACAACACTAGAAGACACAACACTAGAAGAGACAACACTAGAAGACACAACACTAGAAGACACAACACTAGAAGACCCAACACTAGAAGACCCAACACCAGAAGACACAACACCAGAAGACACAACACCAGAAGACACAACACTAGAAGACCCAACACTAGAAGACACAACACTAGAAGACCCAACACTAGAAGACACAACACTAGAAGACACAACACTAGAAGACAAAACACTAGAAGACACAACACTAGAAGACACAACACTAGAAGACAAAACACTAGAAGACACAACACTAGAAGACACAACACTAGAAGACAAAACACTAGAAGACACAACACTAGAAGACACAACACTAGAAGACACGACACTAGAAGACAAAACACTAGAAGACACGACACTAGAAGACAAAACACAACAAGAGACAGAACAACAGTTTCTGCTGCTGAAGGAGATCAAAAATGTGAGGAACTTTTTTGCTTTCTTCTAATTATTTTCCTTCTCCTTCTCCTCCTTCCTGCTTGTAATGTAGACTAGTGGCAGTCAAATGTAGACTAGTGGCAGTCAAATGTAGACTAGTGGCAGTCAAATGTAGACTAGTGGCAGTCAAATGTAGACTAGTGGCAGTCAAATGTAGACTAGTGGCAGTCAAATGTAGACTAGTGGCAGTCAAATGTAGACTAGTGGCAGTCAAATGTAGACTAGTGGCAGTCAAATGTAGACTAGTGGCAGTCAAATGTAGACTAGTGGCAGTCAAATGTAGACTAGTGGCAGTCAAATGTAGACTAGTGGCAGTCAAATGTAGACTAGTGGCAGTCAAATGTAGACTAGTGGCAGTCAAATGTAGACTAGTGGCAGTCAAATGTAGACTAGTGGCAGTCAAATGTAGACTAGTGGCAGTCATATGTAGACTAGTGGCAGTCAAATGTAGACTAGTGGCAGTCCAATGTAGACTAGTGGCAGTCAAATGTAGACTAGTGGCAGTCAAATGTAGACTAGTGGCAGTCAAATGTAGACTAGTGGCAGTCAAATGTAGACTAGTGGCAGTCCAATGTAGACTAGTGGCAGTCAAATGTAGACTAGTGGCAGTCAAATGTAGACTAGTGGCAGTCAAATGTAGACTAGTGGCAGTCAAATGTAGACTAGTGGCAGTCAAATGTAGACTAGTGGCAGTCAAATGTAGACTAGTGGCAGTCAAATGTAGACTAGTGGCAGTCAAATGTAGACTAGTGGCAGTCAAATGTAGACTAGTGGCAGTCAAGTGTAGACTAGTGGCAGTCAAATGTAGACTAGTGGCAGTCAAGTGTAGACTAGTGGCAGTCAAATGTAGACTAGTGGCAGTCAAATGTAGACTAGTGGCAGTCAAATGTAGACTAGTGGCAGTCAAATGTAGACTAGTGGCAGTCAAATGTAGACTAGTGGCAGTCAAATGTAGACTAGTGGCAGTCAAATGTAGACTAGTGGCAGTCAAATGTAGACTAGTGGCAGTCAAATGTAGACTAGTGGCAGTCAAATGTAGACTAGTGGCAGTCAAATGTAGACTAGTGGCAGTCAAATGTAGACTAGTGGCAGTCAAATGTAGACTAGTGGCAGTCAAATGTAGACTAGTGGCAGTCAAATGTAGACTAGTGGCAGTCAAATGTAGACTAGTGGCAGTCAAATGTAGACTAGTGGCAGTCAAATGTAGACTAGTGGCAGTCAAATGTAGACTAGTGGCAGTCAAATGTAGACTAGTGGCAGTCAAATGTAGACTAGTGGCAGTCAAATGTAGACTAGTGGCAGTCAAATGTAGACTAGTGGCAGTCAAATGTAGACTAGTGGCAGTCAAATGTAGACTAGTGGCAGTCAAATGTAGACTAGTGGCAGTCAAATGTAGACTAGTGGCAGTCAAATGTAGACTAGTGGCAGTCAAATGTAGACTAGTGGCAGTCAAATGTAGACTAGTGGCAGTCAAATGTAGACTAGTGGCAGTCCAATGTTCCACATCAACATAAACACAAACACAAACAATTAGATATGTGAATCAAATTAAAACTAAAACCTTTGCATGATAGTTCCCCTCATGTGTGGTCAGTGTACTGTTTGTTTAGCACAGAGACAACTTGTACTTGGTCTACATTCTTCTTTTTGGTCAACCATCCATCCATCCATCTTCTTCCACTAATCCGAGGTCCGGTCGCGGGGGCAACAGCCTAAGCAGGGATACCCAGACTTCCCTCTCCCCAGCCACTTGGTCTAGCTCCTCCCGGGGGATCCCGAGGCGTTCCCAGGCCAGCCGGGAGACATAGTCTTCCCAACGTGTCCTGGGTCTTCCCCGTGGCCTCCTAGTGGTCGGATGTGCCCTAAACACCTCCCTAGGGAGGCGTTCGGGTGGCATCCTGACCAGATGCCCGAACCACCTCATCTGACTCCTCTTGATGTGGAGGAGCAGCGGCTTTACTTTGAGTTCCTCCCGGATGGCAGAGCTTCTCACCCTATCTCTAAGGGAGAGACCCGCCACACGGCGGAGGAAACTCATTTCGGCCGCTTGTACCCGTGATCTTGTCCTTTCGGTCATGACCCAAAGCTCATGACCATAGGTGAGGATGGGAACGTAGATCGACCGGTAAATTGAGAGCTTTGCCTTCCGGCTCAGCTCCTTCTTCACCACAACGGATCGGTACAACGTCCGCATTACTGAAGACGCCGCACCGATCCGCCTGTCGATCTCACGATCCACTCTTCCCTCACTCGTGAACAAGACTCCTAGGTACTTGAACTCCTCCACTTGGGGCAGGGTCTCCTCCCCAACCCGGAGATGGCACTCCACCCTTTTCCGGGCAAGAACCATGGACTCGGACTTGGAGGTGCTGATCCCCATTCCGGTCGCTTCACACTCGGCTGCGAACCGATCCAGTGAGAGCTGAAGATCCCGGCCAGATGAAGCCATCAGGACCACATCATCTGCAAAAAGCAGAGACCACCAAACAGGATCCCGTCAACACCTTGACTGCGCCTGCAAATTCTGTCCATAAAAGTGTTTTGTCAACTGATACACACAAAAGTATTTGTGAACATTCTCCTAGTAAGTGGTGGTTGTCCGTATGTGTGCTGGCAGAAGTACTCAGCAGGGTCCCTGTGCAGCATTTCCACTGAGGTTCTGAAGGTGCTCAATGCCACCGAGGAGCTCCTCCAGGGGGTGGAGGGTCGGGAGACTGGCAGACCCTCCACCTCTTCTTTGCCTGCCAATGCCGACCCCAAGAAACTCGAGCGGCGTTTCTCGCAACTGGAAGAGAAAGTAGGTAACATTCTTTTTTTCACGGCTTGGACGGTTTACTCTCTTTGGAATGAAGCGTGTGTGCGTCTGCAGGTGTACGTGGCAGCAGGGTCGGTGTACGGGGTGGAGGCGGAGCTTAGCCAACTGGAGGAGCGGGCCAGGGATATCAGCAGCACCACCTCCGAGGTGGAGCTGTCCTTCCTGGAGGAGCAGGTGGCGTCGGCCGCTGCTCGGGTGCAACAGTCCGAGCAACAGGTTAGCACGTAAAGATGTGGGCCAATTATGGCGTCTTTACCTTTGCCTGTTTGGAAACTGCTTTGGAACACCACTCAAATGTTCTCACATAAACAACTGAAATGTTTTTTTCTCACACACATTACTGAAACACTGTAATACACACTACTGAAACACTCTTATGCACACAACTAAAACACTCTATTACACACTACTGAAACACTCTATTACACACTACTGAAACACTCTTATGCACACTACTGAAACACTCTATTACACACAACTAAAACACTCTATTACACACTACTGAAACACTCTAATACACACTACTGAAACACTCTATTACACACTACTGAAACACTCTTATGCACACTACTGAAACACTCTATTACACACTACTGAAACACTCTTATGCACACTACTGAAACACTCTATTACACACTACTGAAACACTCCTATGCACACTACTGAAACACTCTTATGCACACAACTAAAACACTCTATTACACACTACTGAAACACTCTTATGCACACTACTGAAACACTCTATTACACACTACTGAAACACTCTTATGCACACTACTGAAACACTCTAATACACACTACTGAAACACTCTTATGCACACAACTAAAACACTCTGTTACACACTACTGAAACACTCTTATGCACACTACTGAAACACTCTTATGCACACAACTAAAACACTCTATTACACACTACTGAAACACTCTTATGCACACTACTGAAACACTCTAATACACACTACTGAAACACTCTTATGCACACAACTAAAACACTCTGTTACACACTACTGAAACACTCTTATGCACACTACTGAAACACTCTTATGCACACAACTAAAACACTCTATTACACACTACTGAAACACTCTAATACACACTAATGAAACACTCTAATACACACTACTGAAATGCTCTCACATAAACAAATGTTTTTCTTACACACTACTGAAACACTCTTATACACACTACTGAAACACTCTTATGCACACCAAAGAAACACTCTTATACACACTACTGAAACAGTTTTATACACACTACTGAAACACTCTTATACACACTACTGAAATGCTCTCATATAAACAACTGAAATATTTTTCACACACACACTACTGAAACACTCTTATGAACACTACTGAAATGCTCTCACATAAACAACTGAAATGTTTTTCTCTCACACACACTACTGAAACACTCTTATACACACTACTGAAACACCCTTATACACACTACTGAAATGCTCTCACATAAACAACTGAAATATTTTTCTCACACACACACACACACACACACTACTGAAACACTCTTATGAACACTACTGTCACATAAACAACTGAAACGTTTTTCTCTCACACACACTACTGAAACACTCTTATACACACTACTGAAACACTTACACACACTACTGTAATGCGCTCACATGAAAAAATGAAATGTTTTTCCCTCACACACACTACTGAAACAGTCTTATACACACTACTGAAACACTCTTATACACACTACTGAAATGCTCTCACATTAACAACTGAAATGTTTTTCTCTCACACACACTACTGAAACACTTTTATACCCACTACTGAAACACTCTTATACACCCTACTGAAACACTCTTATACACACCACTAAAACACTCTTATACACACTACTGAAACACTCTTATACACACCACTAAAACACTCTTATACACACTACTGAAACACTCTTATACACACCACTAAAACACTCTTATACACATTACTGAAACACTCTTATACACACCACTAAAACACTCTTATACACATTACTGAAACACTCTTATACACACCACTGAAACACTCTTATACACACCACTGAAACACTCTTATACACACTACTGAAACACTCTTATACACACCACTAAAACACTCTTATACACATTACTGAAACACTCTTATACACACTACTGAAACACTCTTATACACACCACTAAAACACTCTTATACACATTAGTGAAACACTCTTATACACACTACTGAAACACTTTTATACACACCACTGAAACACTCTTATACACACCACTGAAACACTCTTATACACACTACTGAAATGCTCTCACATTAACAACTGAAATGTTTTTCTCTCACACACACTACTGAAACACTTTTATACCCACTACTGAAACACTCATACACACCACTAAAACACTCTTATACACACTACTGAAACACCCTTATACACACCACTAAGACACTATTATACACATTACTGAAACACTCTTATACACACTACTGAAACACTCTTATACACACTACTGAAACACTCTTATACACACCACTAAAACACTCTTATACACATTACTGAAACACTCTTATACACACCACTGAAACACTTTTATACACACCACTGAAACACTCTTATACACACCACTGAAACACTCTTATACACACCACTGAAATGCTCTCACATTAACAACTGAAATGTTTTTCTCTCACACACACTACTGAAACACTCTTATACACATTACTGTAATGCGCTCACATGAAAAAATGAAATGTTTTTCCCTCACACACACTACTGAAACAGTCTTATACACACTACTGAAACAGTCTTATACACACTACTGAAATGCTCTCACATTAACAACTGAAATGTTTTTCTCTCACACACAGTACTGAAACACTTTTATACCCACTACTGAAACACTCTTATACACCCTACTGAAACACTCTTATACACACCACTAAAACACTCTTATACACACTACTGAAACACTCTTATACACACCACTAAAACACTCTTATACACACTACTGAAACACTCTTATACACACCACTAAAACACTCTTATACACATTACTGAAACACTCTTATACACACCACTAAAACACTCTTATACACATTACTGAAACACTCTTATACACACCACTGAAACACTCTTATACACACCACTGAAACACTCTTATACACACTACTGAAACACTCTTATACACACCACTAAAACACTCTTATACACATTACTGAAACACTCTTATACACACTACTGAAACACTCTTATACACACCACTAAAACACTCTTATACACATTACTGAAACACTCTTATACACACTACTGAAACACTTTTATACACACCACTGAAACACTCTTATACACACCACTGAAACACTCTTATACACACTACTGAAATGCTCTCACATTAACAACTGAAATGTTTTTCTCTCACACACACTACTGAAACACTTTTATACCCACTACTGAAACACTCATACACACCACTAAAACACTCTTATACACACTACTGAAACACCCTTATACACACCACTAAGACACTATTATACACATTACTGAAACACTCTTATACACACTACTGAAACACTCTTATACACACTACTGAAACACTCTTATACACACCACTAAAACACTCTTATACACATTACTGAAACACTCTTATACACACCACTGAAACACTTTTATACACACCACTGAAACACTCTTATACACACCACTGAAACACTCTTATACACACCACTGAAATGCTGTCACATTAACAACTGAAATGTTTTTCTCTCACACACACTACTGAAACACTCTTATACACATTACTGAAACACTCTTATACACAATACTGAAATGCTCTCACATTAACAACTGAAATGTTTTTCTCTCACACACACTACTGAAACACTTTTATACCCACTACTGAAACACTCTTATACACACCACTAAAACACTCGTATACACATTACTGAAACACTCTTATACACACCACTGAAACACTTTTATACACACCACTGAAACACTCTTATACACACTACTGAAACACCCTTATACACACCACTAAAACACTCTTATACACATTACTGAAACACTCTTATACACACTACTGAAACAGTCTTATACACACTACTGAAACACTCTTATACACACCACTGAAACACTCTTATACACGCTACTGAAACACTCTTATACACACTACTGAAACACTTATACACACCACTGAAACAGTCTTATACACACTACTGAAACACTCTTATACACACCACTGAAACACTCTTATACACGCTACTGAAACACTCTTATACACACTACTGAAACACTTATACACACCACTGAAACAGTCTTATACACACTACTAAAACACTCTTATACACACTACTGAAATGCTCTCACATAAACAACTGAAATGTTTTTCTCTCACACACACTACTGAAAGACTCTTATACACACCACCAAAACACTCTTATACACACTACTGAAACACTCTTGTACACACCACTAACACACTCTTATACACATTACTGAAACACTTATACACACCACTGAAACAGTCTTATACACACTACTGAAACACTCTTATACACACTACTGAAATGCTCTCACATAAACAACTGAAATGTTTTCTCTCACACACTACTGAAACACTCTTATACACACCACTAAACACTCTTATACACACTACTGAAACACTCTTATACACACCACTAACACACTCTTATACACACTACTGAAAAACTCTTATACACACCACTGAAACACTCTTATACACATTACTGAAACACTCTTATACGCACTACTGAAACACTCTTATACACACTACTGAAACACTCTTATACTCACTACTGAAACACTCTTATACACACCACTAAAACATTCTTATACACACCACTGAAACACTCTTATACACACCACTGAAACACTCTTATACACACTACTGAAACACTTTTATACACACTACTGAAGCACTTATACACACTACTGAAATGCTCTCACATAAACAACTGAAATATTTTTCTCACACACACACACACACTACTGAAACACTCTTATGAACACTACTGTCACATAAACAACTGAAACGTTTTTCTCTCACACACACTACTGAAACACTTACACACACTACTGTAATGCGCTCACATGAAAAAATGAAATGTTTTTCCCTCACACACACTACTGAAACAGTCTTATACACACTACTGAAACACTCTTATACACACTACTGAAATGCTCTCACATTAACAACTGAAATGTTTTTCTCTCACACACACTACTGAAACACTTTTATACCCACTACTGAAACACTCTTATACACCCTACTGAAACACTCTAATACACACTACTGAAACACTCTTATGCACACAACTAAAACACTCTGTTACACACTACTGAAACACTCTTATGCACACTACTGAAACACTCTTATGCACACAACTAAAACACTCTATTACACACTACTGAAACACTAATACACACTAATGAAACACTCTAATACACACTACTGAAATGCTCTCACATAAACAAATGTTTTTCTTACACACTACTGAAACACTCTTATACACACTACTGAAACACTCTTATGCACACCAAAGAAACACTCTTATACACACTACTGAAACAGTCTTATACACACTACTGAAACACTCTTATACACACTACTGAAATGCTCTCATATAAACAACTGAAATATTTTTCACACACACACTACTGAAACACTCTTATGAACACTACTGAAATGCTCTCACATAAACAACTGAAATGTTTTTCTCTCACACACACTACTGAAACACTCTTATACACACTACTGAAACACCCTTATACACACTACTGAAGCACTCTTATACACACTACTGAAACACTCTTATACTCACTACTGAAACACTCTTATACACACCACTAAAACATTCTTATACACACCACTGAAACACTCTTATACACACCACTGAAACACTCTTATACACACTACTGAAACACTTTTATACACACTACTGAAGCACTTATACACACTACTGAAATGCTCTCACATAAACAACTGAAATGTTTTCTCTCACACACACAGTACTGAAACACTCTTATACACACCACTAAACACTCTTATACACACTACTGAAACACTCTTATACACACCACTAACACACTCTTATACACATTACTGAAACACTTTTATACACACTACTGAAACAGTCTTATACACACTACTGAAACACTCTTATACACACTACTGAAATGCTCTCACATAAACAACTGAAATGTTTTCTCTCACACAGTACTGAAACAGTCTTATACACACCACTGAACACTCTTATACACACTACTGAAACACTCTTATACACACCACTAACACACTCTTATACACATTACGGAAACACTTATACACACCACTGAAACACTCTTATACACACTACTGAAACACTCTTATACACACTACTGAAATGCTCTCACATAAACAACTGAAATGTTTTTCTCTCACACACAGTACTGAAACACTCTTATACACACCACTAAACACTCTTATACACACTACTGAAACACTCTTATACACACTACTGAAATGCTCTCACATAAACAACTGAAATGTTTTCTCTCACACACAGTACTGAAACACTCTTATACACACCACTAAACACTCTTATACACACTACTGAAACACTCTTATACACACCACTAAACACTCTTATACACACTACTGAAACACTCTTATACACACCACTAAACACTCTTATACACACTACTGAAACACTCTTATACACACCACTAACACTCTTATACACACTACTGAAACACTTATACACACTACTGAAACACTCTAATACAATTTCAGTTGATTATGTGGGAACATTTCAGTAGTGTATGTAAGAGGTAAATCTGTAATAATGTCCCTAACGGCCCCTCATAAAAAAGTGCCAATGTTGTCAGCATTAGAGTTTAGCCCTTTTAAAGTGGTAGAATACAGAAGATGCTGGGTGGGATACCTTGTAGTCATCTACAACCATACTTTTCTGTTCATTTATACGCAGGGCGGTGTTTCTGTATGCTAATTTTAATCATTTGCACATTTAATGGTCTTACTATTGCTGCACATTTGAGAATAAAACCAGTTCGGCTTGTAAATGCACAAACGGATACATTTCTGCACATTGTTGCAGATCAGCGACATCTCCGCGAGGATCGCCGCCCTGAGGAGTGCCGGCCTCAACGTGGACCCGCAGTCCCGCGTCGCCAAGACCACGACGGTCCCAGTCATGGTAGCGTGTTGTCCTTCACACACACCTGCCAGAAATGATGTCATGGCCCTCACACCAGACGTCTTTTTCCAGCCCCTCACCCTGAACTCGTCCAGACAGCTGAGGAGACGACTGCCTGCAGTCCCACGTCCAGGTGAGAAGCCAACCACCTTTTCACTCACACTCCTATTAAAGATGCCCTGAGTGCCGTATTCTCCGGACCATAGGGCGCACCCGATTATAAGGCACACTGCTGATGAATGCTCTATTTGATCTTTTTTTCATACAAAAGATACACTGGATTATAGAGCGCATTAAAGGAGTCAATTTTTAATAGTTTTTTCCTGAATGTAAAAGACTTCCACGTGTTTTCCAACCACTGTGAGATACAGTCTGGTTTGCCGTGGGAAGTTATCTAATTTCAACTATTTGGGTTAAAAATATTTTTTTCAAACCAGTAATTCTAGTCTGCAAATGATGTGTTGTTGCCAAGTGTCGCTGCTGTATAGAGCTCGGCAGAGTAACCCTGTAATACTCTTCCATATCAGTAGGTGGCAGCAGGTAGCTAATTGCTTTGTAGATGCGGGAGGCAGTGCGCAGGTAAAAAGGTGTCTAATGCTTAAACCAAAAATAAACAAAAGGTGAGTGCCCCTAAGAGAAGGCATTAAAGCTTAGGGAAGGCTAGCCATCCATTTTTCTACCGCTTATTCCCTTGGCGGTTGCAAGGGACACTGCAGCCTATCTCAGCTACAATCGGGCGGAAGGCGGTATACACCCTGGACAAGTCACCACCTTATCGCAGGGCCAACACAGATAGACAACATTCACACACTAGGGACCATTTAGTGTTGCCAATCAACCTATCCCCAGGTGCATGTCTTTTGAAGTGGGAGGAGCCTATCCCCAGTTGCATTTCTTTGGAGGTGGGAGGGGCCTATCCCCAGGTGCATGTCTTTGGGGGTGGGAGGAAGCCGGAGTACCCGGAGGGAACCCACGCAGTCACGGGGAGAACATGCAAACTCTACACAGAAAGATCCTGAGTCCGGGATTGAACCCAGGACTACTCGTATTGTGAGGCAGACGCACTAACCCCTCATCCACCGTGCTGCCCTAGGGAAGGCTATGCAGAATGAAACCAAAACTGAACTGGCTACAAAGTCAACAAAAACAGAATGCTGGACAACAGCAAAGACTTACTGTGGAACAAAGACGGCGTCCACAAAGTACATCCGAACATGACATGACCATCAACAATGTCCCCACAAAGAAGGATAATAACTACTAAAATTTTCTTCAATATTGCTCAAAGGAAGACATGAAACTGCTACAGGAAAATAAGAGAAAAAGCCATTAAAATAGGAGCGCAATACAAGAAGTAAAACACTACACACAGGAAAACAGCAAAAAAGTCCAAATAAGTCAGGGTGTGATGTGACAGGTGGTGACAGTACACCTACTTTGAGACAAGAGCTATAGTCATGCATGCTGGCAATTATCTGGGCATGTAATAGAATTTTATTTATTTAGGTTGCTAATAAACTAACTGACTGACTAAAAGACTGACTAAAAGACTGACTAAGACTGACTAAGACTGACTAAATGACTGACTAAAAGACTGGCTAAAAGACTGACTAATAGACTGACTAAATTATTGACTAAAAGACTGACTTAATGACTTACTAAATGACTGACTAAAAGACTGACTAAGACTGGCTAAAAGACTGACTAAAAGACTGACTAAACTACTGACTAAGACTGGCTAAAAGACTGACTAAAATACTGAATAAAAGACTGACTAAATTATTGACTAAAAGACTGACTAAAAGACTGGCTAAATGACTGACTAAAAGACTGACTGAATGACTGACTAAGACTGACTAAAAGACCGACTGACTAAAAGACTGGCTAAAAGACTGACTAATAGACTGACTAAATTATTGACTAAAAGACTGACTTAATGACTTACTAAATGACTGACTAAAAGACTGACTAAACTACTGACTAAGACTGGCTAAAAGACTGACTAAAATACTGAATAAAAGACTGACTAAATTATTGACTAAAAGACTGACTAATAGACCGACTAAAAGACTGACTTAATGACTTTCTAAATGACTGACTGAAAGACTGACTAAATGACTGACTAAATGACTGACTAAGACTGACTAAAAGACTGACTAAATTATTGACTAAAACACTGACTAAGACTGGCTAAAAGACTGACTAAAAGACTGACTAAGACTGACTAAGTTATTGACTAAATGACTGACTTAAGACTGACTAAATTATTGACTAAAAGACTGACTAAATTATTGACTAAAAGACTGACTAAATTATTGACTAAAAGACTGACTTAATGACTGACTAAATGACTGGCTAAGACTGACTAAAGGACTGACTAAATGACTGACTAAAATACTGACTAAAAGACTGGCTAAAAGACTGACTAAAAGACTGACTAAATGACTGACTAAAATACTGACTAAAAGACTGACTAAATGACTGACTAAATGACTGACTAAAAGACTGACTAAGACTGGCTAAAAGACTGACTAAAAGACTGACTAAATTATTGACTAAAAGACTGACTTAATGACTTACTAAATGACTGACTAAATGACTGGCTAAGGCTGACTATAAGACTGACTAAAAGATTGACTAAATGACTGACTAAGACTGGCTAAAAGACTGACTAATAGACTGACTAAATGACTGACTAAACTACTAAGACTGGCTAAAAGACTGACTAAATGACTTACTAAATGACTGACTAAAAGACTGACTTAATGACTGACTAAAAGACTGACTAAATGACTGACTAAGACTGGCTAAAAAACTGACTAAATTATTGACTAAAAGACTAAATGACTGACTAAAAGACTGGCTTAATGACTTACTAAATGACTGATTAAAAGATTGACTAAATGACTAAGACTGGCTATAAGACTGAATAAGACTGACTAAATGACTGACTAAAAAACTGACTAAATGACTGACTAAGACTGGCTAAAAGACTGACTAAATGACTGACTAAGACTGACTAAAAGACTGGCTAAATTACTGACTAAATTATTGACTAAATGACTGACTAAGACTGACTAAAAGACTGACTAAAAGACTGACTAAATGACTGACTAAGACTGGCTAAAAGACTGACTAAATGACTGACTAAACGACTGACTAAATGACTGACTAAATTATTTACTAAATGACTAAGACTGACTAAATGATTGACTATAAGACTGACTACGACTGACTAAATGATTGACTAAAAGACTGACTAAGGCTGGCTAAAAGACTGACTAAATGACTGACTAAATTATTGACTAAATGACTGACTAAGACTGACTGAATGACTGACTAAATGATTGACTAAAAGACTGACTAAATTATTGACTAAATGACTGACTAAATGATTGACTAAAAGACTGACTAAGACTGGCTAAAAGATTGACTAAATGACTGACTAAGACTGACTAAATGACTAAGACTGGCTAAAAGACTGACTAAATGATTGACTAAAAGACTGACTAAAAGACTGACTAAGACTGACTAAATGACTGACTAAAAGACTGACTACGACTGACTAAATGACTGACTAAAAGACTGACTAAATGACTGACTAAATTATTGACTTAATGACTTACTAAATGACTGACTAAAAGACAGACTAAAAGATTGACTAAATGACTGACTAAGACTGGCTAAAAGACTGACTAAATGACTGACTAAACAACTGACTAAGACTGACTAAATGACTGACTAAAAGACTGGCTAAATTACTGACTAAAAGACTGACTAAATTATTGACTAAATGACTAAGACTGACTAAAAGACTGACAAAAAGACTGATTAAAAGACTGACTAAAAGACTGACTAAGACTGGCTAAAAGTCTGACTAAATGACTGACTAAACGACTGACTAAACGACTGACTAAACGACTGACTAAAAGACCGACTAAATTATTGACTAAATGACTAAGGCTGACTAAATGATTGACTAAAAGACTGACTACGACTGACTAAATGATTGACTAAAAGACTGAGTAAATGACTAAGACTGACTAAATTATTGACTAAATGACTGACTAAGACTGACTAAATGATTGACTAAAAGACTGACTAAATTATTGACTAAATGATTGACTAAAAGACTGACTAAGACTGGCTAAAAGACTGACTAAATGATTGACTAAAAGACTGACTAAGACTGGCTAAAAGACTGACTAAATGATTGACTAAAAGACTGACTAAATTATTGACTAAATGACTGACTAAATTATTGACTAAATGACTAAGACTGGCTAAAAGACTGACTAAATGTCTGACTAAAAGACTGACTAAAAGACTGACTAAAAGTCTGACTAAAAGACTGACTACGACTGACTAAATGATTGACTAAAAGACTGACTACGACTGACTAAATGATTGACTAAAAGACTGAGTAAATGACTGACTAAATGACTGACTAAATTATTGACTAAAAGACTGACTTAATGACTTACTAAATGACTGACTAAAAGACAGACTAAATGACTGGCTAAGACTGACTAAAAGATTGACTAAATGACTGACTAAGACTGGCTAAAAGACTGACTAAATGACTGACTAAACAACTGACTAAGACTGACTAAATGACTGACTAAAAGACTGGCTAAATTACTGACTAAAAGACTGACTAAATTATTGACTAAATGACTAAGACTGACTAAAAGACTGACAAAAAGACTGATTAAAAGACCGACTAAATAACTGACTAAAAGACTGACTAAGACTGGCTAAAAGTCTGACTAAATGACTGACTAAACGACTGACTAAACGACTGACTAAACGACTGACTAAAAGACCGACTAAATTATTGACTAAATGACTGACTAAATGACTAAGGCTGACTAAATGATTGACTAAAAGACTGACTAAAAGACTGACTACGACTGACTAAACGATTGACTAAAAGACTGAGTAAATGACTAAGACTGACTAAATTATTGACTAAATGACTGACTAAGACTGACTAAATGATTGACTAAAAGACTGACTAAATTATTGACTAAGACTGGCTAAATGATTGACTAAAAGACTGACTAAATTATTGACTAAATGACTGACTAAATTATTGACTAAATGACTAAGACTGGCTAAAAGACTGACTAAATGTCTGACTAAAAGACTGACTAAAAGACTGACTAAAAGACTGACTAAATGTCTGACTAAAAGACTGACTACGACTGACTAAATGATTGACTAAAAGACTGAGTAAATGACTGACTAAAAGACTGACTAAAAGACTGACTAAATGTCTGACTAAAAGACTTGACTAAATGTCTGACTAAAAGACTGACTAAATGACTCACTAAAAAGCTGACTAAATGACTAACTGATAGACAAACCAACATTAACAATTACATAACCTGCTGGTGGCAGTAATAAAAGAGCAAACAGGTGTCATTAAAAAGAAAAAAACTGAAGCTAAGAACACAAAACTGACATGCAGGATGTTTTTTTTCTATTTAAAAAAATGTACATATATTTTGGGGTTTGAAAATGGTCCAGTATGCGCTTCTCGTTGGAAAAAGTTTGGACGCCCCACAGTTGATTTAGTATTGATTCATACACTTTTTTTTTTTTAACCTAAATATATGTCTTGTTGTGTTTCAGAAGACAAGATGAGCTCACCTTGAAGAAACGCCGGCCTGCCATCTGCGGTTTTAAAAGTGCCTTCAGTCATCACTTGCAGGTTTCGTCTAACATGCAACATATAAGTAACATAAAGTGTATTAATCATCTTCAAATAGTTTATAAATGATGACTTTCCGGAAGAAAAGAACAGCCAAGACAAATGTTTATGTGTACACATATCTTTGTGAGCATTTCTAATACAGTAGTGTACATACAGTATCTGAGCAGCACTCAGTTTATTGCCAAAAGTATTTGGCCACCCCATCCAAATGATGAGAATCAGGTGTCTTAATCACTTAGCCTGGTGTATAATAAATCAAGCACTTTGGCACGGAGACTGTTTCTACAAACATTTGTGATTTCAGTGATTTCCAGCGTGGAACTGTCACAGGATGCCAGTCGGGAAATTTCCTCGCTCCTAAATATTCCAAAGTCGACTTTATTATAACAAAAGTGAAGAGTTTGGGGAACAACAGCAACTCAGCCACCAAGCGGTAGGCCACGTAAATCGACAGGGAGGGGTCGGCGGATGTTAAAGACTTTCTGCACGATTCCAAACTTCATGTGACCTTCCAATTAGCCCACGTACAGTACGCGGAGAGCTTCATGGAATGGGTTTCCATGGCCGAGCGGCTGCATCTAAACCATGCATCACCAAGTCCAATGCAGTGGTGTATAAAGCACGTCACCACTGGACTCTAAAGCAGTGGAGACGTCTTCTCTGGACTGATGAGTCCCGCTTTTCCATCTGGCAATCTGATGGACCAGTCTGGGTTTGGAGGTTGCCAGGAGAACGCTACATTCCTGGGCATGACGTTAAAGGGCATCCGGCAGTGGAGGCTTCTTTACGGGGTCTTGGGGCAATCAGAGGTTAACCTCTTTACTACTGTTACCCCAGGTGGACCTTGGCAAAGGCCTAGTACCTGACTGCTCCCTAGCCAGGGATACGGGGAAGATCTCAACGGCGGAGCAGGCGGAAGACGGTAGATGTAAGAACCACCACAACGGCTGCGATGGCGGAAGAAGGCGCTCCCACATCCATGTGGGCCCAGTTATGGGGAAATAACAACCCAATACCTCGGGTGGGGAACAGGCGGAGGATGATCGCTAAGCCTATGGAGCGTCACGATGGCGGGGGAAGGCTGCAGCAGAAAAGGCTCCCCAGTCGTCTTGGACTCCATGCCACTGGACCCTGACCCGGATCTGTCAAGGATGGTGTGGTGACTGCCTGTGCACCAGTCTCCACCCGTTAAACAAAGTCAGGCACAGGCATCCTCCATAAAAGGATACCGCCCCCCTACCAGGAGGACCGTCATACTCGCTTTGAGAGACCGCCGATGATGATGACATTTCGGACTGCATTGTGTTGAGTGTGAAATTTGGTGGAGGAGGAATTATGGAGATTGATTTTTTTCAGGAGTTGTACGTGGCCCCTTAGTTCCAGTAGAAGGAAGGTTGAATGCTCCAGGACACCAAAACATTCAGGACAATTCCATGGGATGCCACTTCAAGTTCTCATGTGGGTCAAAGCAGGTGGCCAAATACTTTTGGGAATGTATGTCGTCGTTTTTCTGAGATGTGGAAAATAAAAATGAAGAGCATCTGCACTTTTGACCTGGTGAACCTGTGCCGGACCTGCGCACGGAGGAATTCAGTCTGTATTTTGGAAAAGAGGAAATGACACCCGGCCAAGACATTCCGCCGTGTGAGGAAGTTTTCCGGCCGCTGACACATAACAGCCATCTCGGGGAGAAAATAGCCAAAAAGTCGGAGACTTCTCTCTCTCTCTTTCTCTCTCTCGTCCGCCGTAAACACCAGCAAACAACTTTGAGTCAAAACAAGATTCTTCTTCTCGACCATACTTGCTAACCTTGAGACCTCCGAATTCAGGAGATTGGGGGGTATTTATTTTATTTATATATATATATATATATATATATATATATATATATATATATGTATACATGCTTATATATGTTTATATATACATAGGTAAATATATATATTGTTTATATATGTATATAATATGTGTATATATGTACATGTATGTATATATGTATATATATATGTTTGTGTGTATATATGTATACATGTTTAGATATAAATATATATATATATGTTTATATATATGTGTTTAGATATATGTATGTGTATATATGTTTGTATATATATATATATATGTGTGTGTGTATATACATATGTATGTATATATCTATGTATATACATATATATATATTTATGTATATATAAATGTTTATGTATATATATGTTTATATATATATGAACACAGTATGTGTATATATGTATGTATATATATAATAAATACTTGAATTTCAGTGAATTCAAGTGAATTCTAGCTATATATATTATACATAATATATATATATATATATATATATATATATATACATACATACACACACACAAGTACAAAGCTTTGCCTTTGAAGGAGCATAGTTATGGGCAGCATCTGTGACATTTAATTTGCAGGAAAGGAGTGAGTTTAGGGTTGAATTATCCATCCTTGTTCTATTCTCTGTCACTATCTTTCTAACCATGTATTGCTGTGTGTTACGCACTAAAGTGCCTTCATCAAATCTACCAGAGTCTGGAATCTTCCATCTCTCCCTAGCGTACCCCTTTCCCCCTTCGAGCTGTCCTGGATGAACTGAAATTCTTGTTTCCAACCATTTTGGAACTTTCAAGCGTACTTCTTCTTCTTACTCGTCGTCGACCATGACTGTCTCTTCTTCATTCTTCTGCTTCGTCTCTGTTATGTTTTTTTGGACATTACTACTTGCCGTAGTTTTGAAGCAACTTGTTGTGTGTGCAGTTGTGCACTGAGCTCCAAAAGCCGTGGATGTTATAACGTGACTGGAGGGAAAGCGGACGTGACGACAGTCTGTCCTTACTGAAAACGGGAGAAATTCGTGAGAATGGTTGTCCCATAAGATTTTCGGAAGAGGCACTAAAATTCGGGAGTGTCCCAGAAAAAGCGGGAGGGTTGGCAAGTATGGTCTCGACGGACACCTTCTTAAAGCAATGAAGGGGCGTGAAAATAATGTGCTGATTTCCTCATAGAGGCATCCACGTCTTCCTCTCTGCACGGCGTAACGAGAGAAAATGTCCCGAAGCATTCTGGGAGGTGTAGTCTTGGTCAGGAGCTCTCCCGGCTGAGGAAACGCTCCCTGGGGTCCGGGACGATAAATCCTTCCTTCTGGTCGCTCTCTCGCCTGATCGTCATGACGAAGGATTGTTTGGGGTCGATGACCGCCGCACTGTCTTTGTCCCGCCGGCCCAGGTTTTCTACCTCGGCGTAGGACGGGTGACCGGAGCCCCGCCGGAACTTCATAGTGGGCCAACTGGCCGGGCGACGCTGCGAACACAGACGTGCACAAAAAAAAAGGGCGACATCATTGGCATGGAATCCTGGCCTTTTGGCAAATTTGGAATAATTTCCATGCATCGTACTGAACTGTTGTCCCTTTTCTTAGCATCACATTTGCACGGTTTAATGACGACTGGGGTTGCAAAATTACGGGAATACTCAAAGTTGGAAACTTTCCATCGGAATTAAAGGCCTACTGAAATGAGATGTTCTTATTTAAACGGGGATAGAAGGTCCATTCTATGTGTCATACTTCATCATTTCGCGATATTGCCATTTTTTTGCTGAAAGGATTTAGTAGAGAACATCCACGATAAAGTTCGCAACTTTGGGTCGCTAATAAAAAAGCCAAGCAGACGATGTGCGTGTGACGTCACGGGTTGTGGAGCTCCTCACATCTGAACATTGTTTACAATCATGGCCACCAGCAGCGAGAGCGATTCGGACCGAGAAAGCGACAATTTCACGATTAATTTGAGCGAGGACGAAAGATTCGTGGATGAGAAAAGTTAGAGTGAAGGACTAGGGAAAAAAAAAGGCAAGGGCAGTGGGAGCGATTCAGATGTTATTAGACACACTTAATTGGATATCCATCCATTTTCTACCGCTTATTCCCTTTCGGGGTCGCGGGGGGCGCTGGCGCCTATCTCAGCTTCAATCAGGCGGATGGCGGGGTACACCCTGGACAAGTCGCCACCTCATCGAAGGGCCAACACAGATAGACATACAACATTCACACTCACATTCACACACTAGGGCCAATTTAGTTTTGCCAATCAACCTATCCCCAGGTGCATGTCTTTGGAGGTGGGAGGGGCCTATCCCCAGGTGCATGTCTTTGGAGGTGGGAGAATTGGATAATTCAGGAAAATCCCTTATCTGCTTATTGTGCTACTAGTGTTTTAATGAGATTATATGGTACCTGAAAGTCGGAGGGGTGTGGCCACGGGTGTGGTGACCGCCAGTGTCTCTGAGGGAAACTAAGTTTCTTGACAAGGCGAAGCAAAGGCAGCTGTTGGGGCCAGGCTTAGCCTTTTTTTCAAGAGAGTCCACAGCTGCCTTTTAGACAGGTGCACGAGGAACGACGCAGGCTATCCGCTCATGTCTACGGTAAGAGCCGACTTTTTACCACCATTTTCTCACCGAAACCTGCCGTTCGACATGTGGTAGGGAACCATGTCCGCTTGACCGCTCCGTTCCATAGTAAAGCTTCACCGTCATCTTTCGGGAATATAAACAAGGAAACACCGGCTGTGTTTGTGTTGCTAAAGGCAGCCGCAATACACCGCTTCCCACCTACAGCTTTCTTCTTTGACGTCTCCATTATTCATTGAACAAATTGCAAAATATTCAGCAACACAGATGTCCAGAATACTGTGTACTGTGGAATTATGCGATGTAAAGAGACGACTTATAGCTGAGAAATTTAAAATTGCAATTTAGTAAACTAAAAAGGTCGTATTGGCATGTGTTGCAATGTTAATATTTCATCATTGATATATAAACTATCAGACTGTGTGGTCGGTAGTAGTGGCTTTCAGTAGGCCTTTAATGGGAATAAACATTGAATGCAACATTCTAGATCTTGCAGTATGATTATTAGCTAAAACAACCTGATTTCATGCAAATTCAGTAGAATCTCAACCCTGCACTGTGCATTCCTCCCTCACATGTGCAGATAATTCCCAGCATGTTACACACTAATATTCAGTAATAAACATTCATTCACTTTCTTCTTTCCTTCATGGATCTAAACTTTACCGCTGCTGGTAGTTTTTTCTGTATTTTTATTTAATAAGTTGTAAGTGTATTTACTTCAGTATAAAAGTGTAAAAAGTGTTTTGCTTGGGCCATGAAATGATGATAATGCTGTGCCAGGGCATACATGCATTATTTATTATTATTTATTTAACACTTAAATCTCCAGAGTCTACTTCAGATCTATTCCTCAATTCTAAGTTGTTGTGGTTCTTTGGTTTGTTTTCTGCCCTTTTTTGTCAAAGGAAACTGCTTTTTTTTTTTTTTTTTTTTAATGGCAAACACGCAAAATTTTACACAAAATATATTTGTATGAGTGGAATATTTGATGTGAAGTAATGGGAGCCTTGGGTAGGTCAATAATTCATAATAACATTGATTTTTGATTCAATATTATGTTTCGAGCAATGACAGTTTGAAAGAAAAAAAAAAAGCAGTTTTGTTTTATTAGTCAACATTGCAACTTTTTCTAGATTACATTTCACCCGTAAGTTTTTTAGCCACTTTTGTTATTTTAATAGAATTTTTATCGTTTATCGTAATGCAGAGTCAGCGTCTGTGCATCGGTAAACAATGACGGTGATGATGTCACTTGGTAACTTGCTAACGTTGATGATTTTAGCTTGTCCTGAAGAATTTGGTAGCGAATCCTCCTTTTTCATTGTCCCATTTACTCTCTGTTAAGCAGCAGTCCCATTGGCAGCAAAACAGACCCAGAGCATAATACTACCACCAACATGCTTGACAGTAGGTATGGTGTTCCTGGGATTAAAGGCCTCACCTTTTCTCCTCCAAACATATTGCTGGGTATTGTAGTCAAACAGCTTAGTTTTTGTTTCATCTGACCACAGAACTTTCCTCCAGATAGTCTTAACTTTGTCTATGTGATGTCAGATGAAACAAAAATGTAGCTGTTTGGCCACAATACCCAGCAATATGTTTGGAGGAGAAAATCATCAGCCTGGAGGTTGGGTCTTGGGCACAGTTGGGTGTTCCAACAGGACAATGACCCCAAACACACCTCAAAAGTGCTAAAGGAATGGCTACATAAAGATAGAATGGCCTTCCCAAAGTCCTGATGTGTGGACAATGCTGAGGAAACAAGTCCATGTCAGAAAAGCAACACATTGAGCAGTGAAACTTCCCAAGGGACATGTAAGCAAATATTAACATCGCTGTACGTATACTTTTGACCCAGCACATTTTTAGTAGAGCCATAATAAATTCATAAAAAAAGCAAACTTCATGAATGTTTTTTGTGAGCAACAAGTATGTGCTCCAATCACTACATCACAAAAAAATAAGAGTTGTAGAAATGATTGGAAAGTCAAGACAGCCATGACATCATGTTCTTTACAAGTGTATATATATATATATATATATATATATATATATATATATATGTATATATATATATACTCATAAATATATATATATATAAATCTATATATATGTATGTATATATATATATATATATATATATATATATATATATATATATATATATATATATATATATATATATATATATATATATATACACATACATACAAACCCTGTTTCCATATGAGTTGGGAAATTGTGTTAGATGTAAATATAAACAGAATACAATGATTTGCAAATCCTTTTCAAGCCATATTCAGTTGAATATGCTACAAAGACAACATATTTGATGTTCAAACTGATAAACATTTTTTCTTTTGCGAATAATCATTAACTTTAGAATTTGATGCCAGCAACACGTGACAAAGAAGTTGGGAAAAGTGGCAATAAATACTGATAAATTTGAGAAATGCTCATCAAACACTTATTTGGAACATCCCACAGGTGTGCAGGCTAATTGGGAACAGGTGGGTGCCATGATTGGCTATAAAAGCAGCTTCCATGAAATGCTAAGTAATTCACAAACAAGGATGGGGGGAGGGTCACCAATTTTTAAGCAAATTGTCGAACAGTTTTAGAACAACATTTCTCAACGAGCTATTGCAAGGAACTTAGGGATTTTACCATATATGGTCCGTAAAATCATCGAAAGGTTCAGAGAATCTGGAGAAATCACTGCACGTAAGCGATGATAATACAGGCCTTTGACCCCTCAGGCGGTACTGCATCAAAAACCGACATCAGTGTGTAAAGGATATCACTACATGGGCTCAGGAACACTTCATAAAACCACTGTCAGTAACTATAGTTTGTCGCTACATCTGTAAGTGCAAGTTAAAACTCTGCTATGCAAAGCCAAACCCATTTATCAACAACATCCAGAAACGCCGCCGGCTTCGCTGGGCCCGAGCTCACCTAAGATGGACTGATGCAAAGTGGAAAAGTGTTCTGTGGTCTGATGAGTCCACATTTCAAATTATATTTGGAAACTGTGGTTGTCCTCCTGAACAAAGAGGAAAATAACCATCCGGATTGTTATAGGCGCAAAGTTCAAAAGCCAGCATCTGTGATGGTATGGGGGTGTATTAGTGCCCAAGGCATGGGTAACTTACACATCTGTGAAGGCACCATTAATGCTGAATGGTCCATACAGGTTGTGGAGCAACATATGTTGTCATCCAAGCAACGTTATCATGGACGCCCCTGCTTATTTCAGCAAGACAAGTGTTGCAACAGTGTGGTTTCATAGTAAAAGAGTGCGGGTACTTTCCTGGCCCGCCTGCAGTCCAGACCTGTCTCCCATCGAAAATGTGTGGGCATTATGAAGCGTAAAATACAAGAGCAGAGACCCCGGACTGTTGAACGACTGAAGCTCTACATAAAACAAGAATAGGAAAGAATTCCACTTTCAAAGCTTCAACAATTAGTTTCCTCAGTTCCCAAACATTTTTTGACTGTTTTTAAAAGAAAAGGTGATGTAACACAGTGGTGAACATGCCCTTTCCCAACTACTTTGGCACGTGTTGCAGCCGTGAAATTCAAAGTTAATTATTATTTGCAAAAAAAAAAAAGTTAATGAATTTGACAATCAAATATCTTGTCTTAATGACATCCAAAGGCAAATTCCTACATTATTTGCTGTTCCAAGCTGCCATAACTGCGATGTGGCCCTCAATGAAAAGGAGTTTGTCATCCCTGTTATAAAGTACAGGGATCTGTTCCATTGCATAGTTTAATGTTTTGCTCGTATTTGCTTCATGTGTCGGAATATAAGCACTACTAAAGAAGTCTTTAACAGACAGTGTCATAAGTTACGTCAAATAATAATCTATGAATTGTTTTATTATATTTATATTTTTTTTGGCACACACACACACACACGCACACACAAAAGAAGCCATCAGCTGACTGACCTCCAGGAAGAAGAGGCTGACACTGGACGTGGGATGGTGGTACATGTAGACGGACACAAGGACCACCGCCGCCATTACCGCCGTCACTATGACGATACCCGCCAGCAAGCCCACCTTCTCTCTCTGGCCCGTGTCGTTCTCGCCGTCGGCTGCGGAAAGATGACAAACACTATTTGATCAACAGTCATGCCTTTACAGATACCACAATGTGAAAAGTGCAGGTTTACACTCCGCCCCGAAATGACAAAATAACAATGTGCCAGATGTTGTTGTTCCACTCCAGTCCTGTAGGGGGCAGCAATTGACAATGACAAACATAGTTTTGGTCCCATTTCTTACTAGCCGAACTCACAAAAAGGCTTTCTCTCAAATTGTTATAGGATAATCAGTCTACTGGGGCGGTATAGCTCGGTTGGTAGAGTGGCCGTGCCAGCAACTTGAGGGTTCCAGGTTCGATCCCGGCTTCTGCCACCCTAATCACTGCCGTTGTGTCCTTGGGCACTTTACCCACCTGCTCCCAGTGCCACCCACACTGCTTTAAATGTCACTTAGATATTGAGTTTACTATGTAAAAGCACTTTGAGTCACTAGAGAAAAGCGCTATATAAATATCATTCACTTCACTACGTCACAGGTGTGCACATCAACATTCTTTACATTTTTGCACAGTATAAGCCGAAATAAAATCCAAAATGTGACATTTTATAGGACTTGCTGCAAACTATTTTGAAGCAAGATAATAATAGATTTTATTTGTAAAAAGCACTTTACATTGAGTAAACAACTTCAAAGTGCTATAGTGTATTATAAAAAAATTAAAAGGTAATAAAATAAATACAAATAAAAACTAGAACTAGTATGCATACATCTAAAGAAAAGCTTTTTTTTTTTTTTTTAAGAATGTTTTTAAAGCCTTTTTTAAAATCATCAACAGTCTGTGGTGCACTCAGGTGGTCAGGGAGAGTGTTCCACAGACTGGGAGCGGCGGAGCAGAAAGCCCGATCTCCCACTGTTTGTAGCTTTGGCCTCAGAGGTTGGAGGAGATTAGCTTGTCCGGATCGGAGGTGTTCCATCCATCCATTTTCTACCGCTTGTCCCTTTCTGTTTTGATGAGCGTGCATTACATGGGTGGTAACTGTTACTATGTACATAGTTTTTAGTCCGATGGTGCTCAGCTCTTAGTGCCAGCTCAGTTGGATGACACATGGACATACAGGCCAACGGGGGAAATATATGCCTGTTAGCCTGTATGTCAAAATATATTTTTGACAATTAACATTTGTGTAATGTTCATATTGTTGTTACTCAGTTGCCGTTTGTGGGTCTGATGGACTGAACAGATGTTCACCTTATCCCAATAAACATCTGTTCAGTATTTAAACAGAAAAGTGTTTGATTGTAGGGCATTAAAAGCCACAAAATGTGACGGGTGCATCAGACCCACAAACGCTGGCTGAGTAACAACAACATGAATGTTGCACAGGAAATTTCTCTGCCAGTTTCCGCATCCCACAGGGATTCTTCTTTTGTGTTTCTGCACCTGCGGTTCCCACACAAGGTTGCAACATTGTTTGTTAACACTGCCTGCTCTCATTTTCTCGCACATTTGACCCTTTGATGTTCTGTGTACCTACACTCTGTCCTCCTCCTGTCTAGGCCTGCAGTGTGTTCGATACAATTAATTAATTGTATCATTTTTCTTTTAATAAAAAAATTAAAACGGGTCCCACAGACCCGAACACCAAACAAAGGTTAAAATAGCCTAATTTCTGTGTAAAATGTGTTGGTTTCCATCTGTTTACTCATGAAGAATGGTGTCTGGGGCACATAGTTTTACAATAATGCCATCTGCTGGACCTCATGGGTCAGTGCCCCGTTTGACCTCAACGCAAGGAGGCAACCGTGGGTGAAACAGTAAATCTGTAGATTACATTTCTTTTTGGTTGCAGATTTGGTACAGCATGGCAACATAAGCTAGCTGAATTCGGTTTGGATAAAAACTCAAACTAAAAACAACAGCACTGGAGGGAGCATAATGTGTCATGAAGAGAATATGAATACTTCTACATATTTAGGGGAATTAAATTAAAAATCTATTTTATATTTAATTAGGATCATGATTTATGTTATGTTAGGCCAGCAGAGGTCTTTTATGGACTGGATTCTCACTGTTATGTTATATCAACTATGGACTGGACTCTAACTGTTATGTTAGATCAACTATGGACTGGATTCTCACTGTTATGTTATATCAACTATGGACTGAACTCTCACTGTTATGTTAGATCCACTATGGACTGGACTCTCACTGTTATGTTAGATCCACTATGGACTGGACTCTCACACTATTATGTTATATCAACTATGGACTGGACTCTAACTGTTATGTTAGATCAACTATGGACTGGATTCTCACTGTTATGTTATATCAACTATGGACTGAACTCTCACTGTTATGTTAGATCCACTATGGACTGGACTCTCACTGTTATGTTAGATCCACTATGGACTGGACTCTCACACTATTATGTTATATCAACTATGGACTGGACTCTCACACTATTATGTTAGATCCACTATGGACTGGACTCTCACTATTATGTTAGATCCACTATGGACTGGACTCTCACTATTATGTTAGATCCACTATGGACTGGACTCTCACTATTATGTTATATCCACTATGGACTGGACTCTCACTATTATGTTAGATCCACTATGGACTGGACTCTCACACTATTATGTTAGATCCACTATGGACTGGACTCTCACTGTTATGTTAGATCCACTATGGACTGGACTCTCACTATTATGTTAGATCCACTATGGACTGGACTCTCACTATTATGTTTGATGCACTTTGGACTGGACTCTCACACTATTATGTTAGATCCACTATGGACTGGACTCTTATTATTATGTTAGATCCACTATGGACTGGACTCTTACGCTATTATGTTAGATCCACTATGGACTGGACTCGCACTATTGTGTTGGATCCACTCTGGACTGGACTCTCACTATTATCTTAGATCCACTATGGACTGGACTCTCACTATTATGTTAGATCCACTATGGACTGGACTCTCACTATTATGTTAGATCCACTATGGACTGGACTCTCACACTATTATGTTAGATCCACTATGGACTGGACTCTCACTATTATGTTAGATCCACTATGGACTGGACTCTCACGCTATTATGTTAGATCCACTATGGACTGGACTCTCACTATTATGTTGGATCCACTTTGGACTGGACTCTCACTATTATGTTAGATCCACTATGGACTGGACTCTCACTGTTATGTTAGATCCACTATGGACTGGACTCTCACGCTATTATGTTAGATCCACTATGGACTGGACTCGCACTATTGTGTTGGATCCACTCTGGACTGGACTCTCACTATTATCTTAGATCCACTATGGACTGGACTCTCACTATTATGTTAGATCCACTATGGACTGGACTCTCACTATTATGTTAGATCCACTATGGACTGGACTCTCACACTATTATGTTAGATCCACTATGGACTGGACTCTCACACTATTAAGTTAGATCCACTATGGACTGGACTCTCACGCTATTATGTTAGATCCACTATGGACTGGACTCGCACTATTGTGTTGGATCCACTTTGGACTGGACTCTCACTATTATGTTAGATCCACTTTGGACTGGACTCTCACTATTATGTTAGATCCACTATGGACTGGACTCTCACTGTTATGTTAGATCCACTATGGACTGGACTCTCACACTATTATGTTAGATCCACTATGGACTGGACTCTCACTATTATCTTAGATCCACTATGGACTGGACTCTCACTATTATGTTAGATCCACTATGGACTGGACTCTCACTATTATGTTAGATCCACTATGGACTGGACTCTCACACTATTATGTTAGATCCACTATGGACTGGACTCTCACACTATTAAGTTAGATCCACTATGGACTGGACTCTCACGCTATTATGTTAGATCCACTATGGACTGGACTCGCACTATTGTGTTGGATCCACTTTGGACTGGACTCTCACTATTATGTTAGATCCACTTTGGACTGGACTCTCACTATTATGTTAGATCCACTATGGACTGGACTCTCACTGTTATGTTAGATCCACTATGGACTGGACTCTCACACTATTATGTTAGATCCACTATGGACTGGACTCTCACACTATTAAGTTAGATCCACTATGGACTGGACTCTCACTGTTATGTTAGATCCACTATGGACTGGACTCTCACTATTATGTTTGATGGACTTTGGACTGGACTCTCACTGTTATGTTAGATCCACTATGGACTGGACTCTCACACTATTATGTTAGATCCACTATGGACTGGACTCTTATTATTATGTTAGATCCACTATGGACTGGACTCTCACGCTATTATGTTGGATCCACTATTGACTGGACTCGCACTATTGTGTTGGATCCACTTTGGACTGGACTCTCACTATTATGTTAGATCCCCTTTGGACTGGACTCTCACTATTATGTTAGATCCACTATGGACTGGACTCTCACTGTTATGTTAGATCCACTATGGACTGGACTCTCACACTATTATGTTAGATCCACTATGGACTGGACTCTCACACTATTATGTTAGATCCACTATGGACTGGACTCTCACACTATTATGTTAGATCCACTATGGACTGGACTCTCACACTATTATGTTAGATCCACTATGGACTGGACTCTCACACTATTATGTTAGATCCACTATGGACTGGACTCTCACAGTATTAAGTTAGATCCACTATAGACTGGACTCGCACTGTTATGTTAGATCCACTATGGACTGGACTCTCACACTATTGTGTTGGATCCACTCTGGACTGGACTCTCACTATTATCTTAGATCCACTATGGACTGGACTCTCACTATTATGTTAGATCCACTATGGACTGGACTCTCACTATTATGTTAGATCCACTATGGACTGGACTCTCACACTATTATGTTAGATCCACTATGGACTGGACTCTCACTATTATGTTAGATCCACTATGGACTGGACTCTCACGCTATTATGTTAGATCCACTATGGACTGGACTCTCACTATTATGTTAGATCCACTTTGGACTGGACTCTCACTATTATGTTAGATCCACTATGGACTGGACTCTCACTGTTATGTTAGATCCACTATGGACTGGACTCTCACGCTATTATGTTAGATCCACTATGGACTGGACTCGCACTATTGTGTTGGATCCACTCTGGACTGGACTCTCACTATTATCTTAGATCCACTATGGACTGGACTCTCACTATTATGTTAGATCCACTATGGACTGGACTCTCACTATTATGTTAGATCCACTATGGACTGGACTCTCACACTATTATGTTAGATCCACTATGGACTGGACTCTCACACTATTAAGTTAGATCCACTATGGACTGGACTCTCACGCTATTATGTTAGATCCACTATGGACTGGACTCGCACTATTGTGTTGGATCCACTTTGGACTGGACTCTCACTATTATGTTAGATCCACTTTGGACTGGACTCTCACTATTATGTTAGATCCACTATGGACTGGACTCTCACTGTTATGTTAGATCCACTATGGACTGGACTCTCACACTATTATGTTAGATCCACTATGGACTGGACTCTCACTATTATCTTAGATCCACTATGGACTGGACTCTCACTATTATGTTAGATCCACTATGGACTGGACTCTCACTATTATGTTAGATCCACTATGGACTGGACTCTCACACTATTATGTTAGATCCACTATGGACTGGACTCTCACACTATTAAGTTAGATCCACTATGGACTGGACTCTCACGCTATTATGTTAGATCCACTATGGACTGGACTCGCACTATTGTGTTGGATCCACTTTGGACTGGACTCTCACTATTATGTTAGATCCACTTTGGACTGGACTCTCACTATTATGTTAGATCCACTATGGACTGGACTCTCACTGTTATGTTAGATCCACTATGGACTGGACTCTCACACTATTATGTTAGATCCACTATGGACTGGACTCTCACACTATTAAGTTAGATCCACTATGGACTGGACTCTCACTGTTATGTTAGATCCACTATGGACTGGACTCTCACTATTATGTTTGATGGACTTTGGACTGGACTCTCACTGTTATGTTAGATCCACTATGGACTGGACTCTCACACTATTATGTTAGATCCACTATGGACTGGACTCTTATTATTATGTTAGATCCACTATGGACTGGACTCTCACGCTATTATGTTGGATCCACTATTGACTGGACTCGCACTATTGTGTTGGATCCACTTTGGACTGGACTCTCACTATTATGTTAGATCCCCTTTGGACTGGACTCTCACTATTATGTTAGATCCACTATGGACTGGACTCCCACTGTTATGTTAGATCCACTATGGACTGGACTCTCACACTATTATGTTAGATCCACTATGGACTGGACTCTCACACTATTATGTTAGATCCACTATGGACTGGACTCTCACACTATTATGTTAGATCCACTATGGACTGGACTCTCACACTATTATGTTAGATCCACTATGGACTGGACTCTCACACTATTATGTTAGATCCACTATGGACTGGACTCTCACAGTATTAAGTTAGATCCACTATAGACTGGACTCGCACTGTTATGTTAGATCCACTATGGACTGGACTCTCACACTATTATGTTAGATCCACTATGGACTGGACTCTCACACTATTATGTTAGATCCACTATGGACTGGACTCTCACTATTATAATAGATCCACTATGGACTGGACTCTCACACTATTATGTTAGATCTACCATGGACTGGACTCTCACAATATTATGTTAGATCCACTATGGACTGGACTCTCACTATAATGTTAGATCCACTAATGACTGGACTCTCACACTATAATGTTAGATCCACTTTATGGACTGGACTCTCTTACTATTAAGTATCGTCCATTGCATCGATCCCACATTTGCGGTCCCCTCCAAGGTTTCTCATTGTCATCCCATTGGGTTGAGTTTTTCCTTGCCCTGATGTGGGATCTGAGTCGAGGATGTCGCTGAGGCGTGTGCAGCCCTTTGAGACACTGGTGATTTAGGGCTATATAAGTAAACATTGATTGATTTGATGTAAACCACAAGCATGTGTCATCATTAATTGCTGCTATGTTTTGAACAATCAAACTTAAATATGATGGTAGGAAGTAATTCCCGAGAATAAAACAATTAATATAACTAGTAAAGGAGTAAACAAATATTTAACAAAAATATTCCACGATGCCCGCAGTATACAGGTGTCAGGCAACAACAGTTATAATTGCACACATTCAATACCATTTGCAGTCAACAACAACAACATCCTTCCGTCACCCAGCAGAGCTTCGCCAGCGCGACAAAAGCCTCGGAGGCCAGAGAGACGTGCACACATGCCAGCCAATCAGGCGCATACATTGAGGACACTATGTAGTATTTAACATGGCACTGTATACACTCAGCTATGTGCTAGCAGGGGACTGGCAAATAACTCACAACTTGACCACCCACCTTCTGCAACTGGGCTGGACCACAATGGACACACTGCACGTCAAAACAAGACAACAAGTGGGACAGCAAGTCTGAAGGTAGTCTCCGTCAAGTGACATTTGAAATCCAAATCCTCAATGTTTTATTTCATTGACACATATTAAGAACCAGGGATGGGCGATGTGGCCTAAAAATCTATATTGCGATACATATTACAGCTTCCTGCGATAACGGTGTACAACCCCCGTTTCCATATGAGTTGGGAAATTATGTTAGATGTAAATATAAACAGAATACAATGATTTGCTAATCCTTTTCAACCCATATTCAGTTAAATATGATACAAAGACAACATATTTGATGTTCAAACTCATAAACATATTTTTTTTATTGCAAATAATAATTAGATTAGAATTTCATGGCTGCAACACATACCAAAGTAGTTGGGAAAGGGCATGTTCACCACTGTGTTACATCACCTTTTCTTTTAACAACACTCAATAAACGTTTGGGAACTGAGGAAACTAATTGTTGAAGCTTTGAAAGTGGAATTCTTTCCCATTCTTGTTTTATGTAGAGCTTCAGTTGTTCAACAGTCCGAGGTCTACGCTGTCGTATTTTACGCTTCATAATGCGCCACACATTTTCCATGGGAGACATGTCTGGACTGCAGGCGGGCCAGGAAAGTACCCGCACTCTTTTTTTACGAAGCCACGCTGTTGTAACACATGCTGAATGTGGCTTTGGTATTGTCTTGCTGAAATAAGCAGGGGCGTCCATGAAAAAGACGGCGCTTAGATGGCAGCATATGTTGTTCCAAAACCTGTATGTACCTTTCAGCATTAATGGTGCCTTCACAGATGTGTAAGTTACCCATGCCTTGGGCTCTAATGCACCCCCATACCATCACAGATGCTGGCTTTTTAACTTTGCGCCTAAAACAGTCTGGATGGTTATTTTCCTCTTTGTTCCGGAGGACACCACTACCACAGTTTCCAAATATAATTTGAAATGTGGACTCGTCAGACCACAGAACTCTTTTCCGCTTTGCATCAGTCTATCTTAGATGATCTCGGGCCCAGAGAAGCCGGCAGCGTTTCTGGATGTTGTTGATAAATGGCTTTCGTTTTGCATAGTAGAGCTTTAACTTGCACTTACAGATGTAGCGACCAACTGTATTTATTGACAGTGGTTTTCTGAAGTGTTCCTGAGCCCATGTGGTGATATCCTTTAGAAATTGATGTCGGTTTTTGATACAGTGCCGTCTGAGGGATGGACGGTCACGGTCATTCAATGTTGGTTTCCGGCCATGCCGCTTACGTGGAGTGATTTCTCCAGATTCTCTGAACCTTTTGATGATATTATGGAGCGTAGATGTTGAGATCCCTAAATTTCTTGCAATGTCACTTTGAGAAAGGTTGTTCTTAAACTGTTTGACTATTTGCTCACACAGTTGTGGACAAAGGGGTGTACCTTGCCCCATCCTTTCTTGTGAAAGACTGAGCATTTTTTGGGAAGCTGTTTTTATACCCAATCATGGCACCCACCTGTTCCCAATTAGCCTGCACACCTGTGGGATGTTCCAATTAAGTGTTTGATGAGCATTCCTCAACTTTATCAGTATTTATTGCCACCTTTCCCAACTTCTTTGTCACGTATTGCTGGCATCAAATTCTAAAGTTAATGATTATTTGCAACAACAAAAAAAATGTTTATGAGTTTGTACATGAAACATGTTGTCTTTGTAGCATATTCAACTGAATATGGGTTGAAAATGATTTGCAAATCATTGTATTTTGTTTATATTTACATCTAACACAATTTCCCAACGCATATGGAAATGGGGTTTGTATATCCATCCATCTATCCATCCATTTCCTACCGCTTATTCCCTTTTGGGGTCGCTGGCGCCTATCTCAGCTACAATTGGGCGGAAGGCGGGGTACATCCTGGACAAGTCCCCACCTCATTTCAGTACATCACAATACATTATTTGCTATGTAAATGATAATAGAACTGTTTTAAAACAGGTTACAAAGGCTCCTAGTTTAGCTTTTGACATACAGTTGTGTTCAAAATAATAGCAGTCCCACATCACTAGCAATATAAATCACTGTTTTTGTTAGAATTCTAACTTCTACACTGCAAGGAAGTTTCTAGAAGGTTTATTAGAGGTGTAGAAAACCAACAGACCCAACAGAAAAAGAAAAAACGACTATTGGAATGGATAAGAGAATAACCAAAATGGCAAAGTGTGAATTGAAGTGAATTATATTTATATAGCGCTTTTCTCAAGTGACTCAAAGCGCTTTACATAGTGACACCCAATATCTAAGTTACATTTAAACCAGTGTGGGTGGCACTGGGAGCAGGTGGGTAAAGTGTCTTGCCCAAGGACACAACGGCAGTAACTAGGATGGCACAAGCGGGAATCGAACCTGCAACCCTCAAGTTGCTGACACGGCCACTCTACCAACCGAGCTATACCGCTCAAAGGCTCAGCCAATGATCAGCTCCAGGAGGATCAAAGAAGATCTAAGATGGCCTTTGAGTACTGTAACAATCAGACCTGTGAGTACTGTAACAATCAGACCTGTGAGTACTGTAACAATCAGACCTGCGAGTACTGTAACAATCAGACCTGTGAGTACTGTAACAATCAGACCTGTGAGTACTGTAACAATCAGACCTGCGAGTACTGTAACAATCAGACCTGTGAGTACTGTAACAATCAGACCTGCGAGTACTGTAACAATCAGACCTGTGAGTACTGTAACAATCAGACCTGTGAGTACTGTAACAATCAGACCTGCGAGTACTGTAACAATCAGACCTGTGAGTACTGTAACAATCAGACCTGTGAGTGCTGGAAAAACCAGACTTGCAAGTACTGTAACAATCAGACCTGTGAGTACTGTAACAATCAGATCTGTGAGTACTGTAACAATCACACCTGTGAGTACTGTAACAATCAGACCTGTGAGTACTGTAACAATCAGACCTGTGGGTACTGGAACAATCAGACCTGTCAGTACTGTAACAATCAGACCTAGACCTGTGAGTACAGTAACAATCAGACCAGGTCTATGTGAAGCCAAGCTGCCAAGCTGAAAATAGGTTGTAAGGGATTTGCAAATCATTATATTCAGTTTTTTCTCGCCCGGAAAAGGGTGGAGTGTCATCTCCGGGCTGGGGAGGAGATCTTGCCCCAAGTGGAGGGGTTCAAGTACCTAGGAGTCTTGTTCACGAGTGAGGGAAGAGTGGATGGTGAGATCGACAGGCGGATCGGTGCGGCGTCTTCAGTAATGCGGACGCTGTACCGATCCGTTGTGGTGAAGAAGGAGCTGAGCCGGAAGGCAACGCTCTCAATTTACCGGTCGATCTACGTTCCCATCCTCACCTATGGTCATTAGCTTTGGGTCATGACCGTAAGGATAAGATCACGGGTACAAGCGGCCGAAATGAGTTTCCTCCGCCGGGTGGCGGGTCTCTCCCTTAGAGATAGGGTGAGAAGCTCTGCCATCCGGGAGGAACTCAAAGTAAAGCCTCTGCTCCTCCACATGGAGAGGAGCCAGATGAGGTGGTTCGGGCATCTGGTCAGGATGCCACCCGAACGCCTCTCTAGGGAGGTTTTTCGAGCAAGTCCGACTGGTAGGAGACCAAGGGGAAGACTCAGGACACGTTGGGAAGACTATGTCTCCCGGCTGGCCTGGGAACACCTCCAGATTCCCCGGGAGGAGCTGGATGAAGTGGCTGGGGAGAGGGAAGTCTGGGTTTCCCTGCTTAGGCTGTTGCCCCCGCGACCCTACCTCGGATAAGCTGAAGAAGATGGATGTATTCTGTTTTTATTTACAAATTACACAACGTGTCAACTTCACTGGTTTTGGGTTTTGTACAACAGACCATGTGTTCTGAGCTCCTGCTCCCCTGAAGGTGACACACTGAAGTGTAAGTTTAAGCCTGCACGGACGTCTGAGTGCTCTCAGAGTGTGACAAGTCACCTGTAGGCTGGCTGGTGAAGGACCAAGGAGTGGACGTGGCATTCTTGTCGCTGCTGAATCTGGTCGGCTGGTTCTGGGCGGTGGAAGTGTTGCCTGCAGGCATGGAGGTCACACTGGAGGTCCTCTGCTGGCCTGACGTGGCAGCAGCCGGAGTGGTCGCCTCCGTGAAGTGGCGCCGCGTCTGCGTTGCGTCCGTGACGTGGCGTCCCCGTAGACAACGCGGGTCTCGTCTCTGGCGGAGGACCACGGGTCAGCTCACGGCTGGATTGAACGGATCAAGCTACGGTGAGTACAAACCTCCTCCTGGCAGCCGGAGTCTACCCAGCTTTGCCGGTTTCGGTCAAAGCCGCTGGAACATCTGCCAAGTAAAGGAAGAAGGAAGAGGAAGTCGTGAAGCAGATTTGAAAGAACGCTTCACATTGGGCGTGTGCTTTTTTTCCAGCGGACCTCTGCAGGCGGGAGCACCAGGTGCAGTTGAAGCCGATCTGAGACGTGACACACGGGGCGCAGCCGGAGAACTGCAGACAGGCTGAGGACAAACAGTAAACAGCGTCAACACTCTTTTTCCTTAAACAATCAATCAACGTTTACTTACAGTGGGGCTAAAAAGGTATTTAGTCAGCCACCGATTGTGCAAGTTCTCCCACTTCAAATGATGACAGAGGTCTGTAATTTTCATCATAGGTACACTTCAACTGTGAGAGACAGAATGTGTGCAAAAAAATCCAGGAATTCACATTGTAGGAATTTTAAAGAATTTATTTGTAAATTATGGTGGAAAATAAGTATTGGGTCAACCATTCAAAGCTCTCACTGATGGAAGGAGGTTTTGGCTCAAAATCTCAGGATACATGGCCCCATTCATTCTTTCCTTAACACGGATCAATCGTCCTGTCCCCTTAGCAGAAAAACAGCCCCAAAGCATGATGTTTCCAGCTCCATGCTTCACAGTAGGTATGGTGTTCCTGGGATACAACTCAGTATTCTTCTTCCTCCAAACACGACGAGTTGAGTTTATACCAAAAAGTTCTATTTTGGTTTCATCTGACCACATGACATTCTCCCAATCCACTGCTTACCATCCTTTTATCCATTTTGGTATAAACTCAACTCGTCGTGTTTGGAGGAAGAATACTGAGTTGCATCCCAAGAACACCATTCCTACTGTGAAGCATGAGGGTGGAAACATCATGCTTTGGGGCTGTTTTTCTGCTAAGGGGACAGGACGATTGATCCGTGTTAAGGAAAGAATGAATGGGGCCATGTATCCTGAGATTTTGAGCCAAAACCTCCTTCCATCAGTGAGAGCTTTGAATCATTGATCAAATACTTGTTTTCCACCATAATTTACAAATAAATTCTTTAAAAGGGAACATTATCACAATTTCAGAAGGGTTAGAACCAATAAAAATCAGTTCCCAGTGGCTAACATTATTTTTCTAAGTTTTTTTTTAAATGTTTACCTGTCCCGGAATATCCCGAAAAATGGCTTTAAAGTGCCTGATTTTTACTATCTGCTAAACCACCGTCCATTTTTTTGTGACGTCATCCAGTGATGCCAATACAAACAACATGGCGGTTACCACAGCAAGATATAGCGACATTAGCTCGGATTCAGACTCGGATTTCAGCGGTTTAAGCGATTCAACAGATTAGGCATGTATTGAAACGGATGGTTGGAGTATGGAGGCAGATAGCGAAAACTGTAGCTATTGAGCGAATAGCTATTGACGCTATTCGGCCATGTCTGCCTTAGCATCGCTGGTAAAATGTGCAGACCAAACGATCGGGAATTTCGCATTGACACTGGAGCAAATTAAATTTCTCGATTGGTAAGTGTTTGTTTGGCATTAAATGTGGGTGGAGGGAAAGGCTGGGTGCAAATACAACTACAAATGTGCATACAGCTAGCCTAAATAGCATGTTAGCATCGATTAGCTGGCAGTCATGCCACAACCAAATATGTCTGATTAGCACATGTCTACGACATCAACAACACTCACCTTTGTGATTTGTTTGACTTTATCGTTGCAAATGCATCTGCAGGTTATCCATACATCTCTGTGCCATGTCTGCCTTAGCATCGCCGGTAAATAGCATGTTAGCATCGATTAGCATGCCGTGCTAATTGATGCACATTCTACGTAAATCCACTTGAATCCGTCCCTGATGGTGTTGTTACACCCTCCAACAACACACAGACGAGGCATAATGTCTCCAAGGTACGGAAAACAGTCGAAAAAAATGGAAAATAACAGAGCTGATTTGACTCAGTGAGTATAATGTGTTTGACAAAATGGCCGATTGACTACCTCGATGACGTCACGTTTTGTGACGTCATCGGTCCGAGAGCAAATAATGGAAAGGCGTTTAATTCGCCAAAATTCACCCATTTAGAGTTCGGAAATCGGTTAAAAAAATATATGGTCTTTTTTCTGAAACATCAAGGTATATATTGACGCTTACATAGGTTTGGTGATAATGTTCCCCTTTAATGTGAATTCCTGGATTTTTTTTTTTTTTTCACATTCTGTCTCCCACAGTTGAAGTGTACCTATGATGAAAATTACAGATCTCTGTCATCATTTTAAGTGGGAGAACTTGCACAATCGGTGGCTGACTAAATACTTTTTTGCCCCACTGTATAAAACCCTAAATCACCAGTGTCTCAAAGGGCTGCACAGTAAACAGCGTCACCACTCTTTTTTTTTTCCCTAAATCAATCAATCAATGTTTACTTATATAGCCCTAAATCACCAGTGTCTCAAAGGGCTGCGCAAGCCACAGATCCAACATCAGGGCCATAAAAAAAACTCAACCCAATGGGATGACAATGAGAAACCTTGGAGGGGACTGCATCCTGGGGGCAAGAGTCTAAACTCTAAGAAGAGAGGGTGCTGAGGGTTGACCAGAATGGCATTTGCCTTCTGGATGACTCTGGCCTGATAGATCTGGATCAGGGGGTTCAAGGTAGTGCCTATGGTCTTTTGGCAAACCTTGGCCACACTGAGGTCACCAAACCAGGAAGTGATAGAGTATGTTAAAAGCCTACTGAAATGAGATTTTCTTATTTAAACGGGGATAGCAGCTCCATTCTATGTGTCATACTTCATCATTTCGCGATATTGCCATATTTTTGCTGAAAGGATTTAGAAGAAAACATCGACGATAAAGTTCGCAACTTTTGGTCGCTAATAAAGAAGCCTTGCCTGTACCGGAAGTAGCAGACGATGTGCGCGTGACGTCACGGGTTGTAGAGCTCTTCACATCTGAACATTTTTTACAATCATGGCCACCAGCAGCGAGAGCGATTCGGACCGAGAAAGCGACAATTTTCCCATTAATTTGAGAAAAGATGAAAGATTTTTGGATGAGGAAATTTAGAGTGAAGGACTAGAAAAAAAAGGCAATTGCAGTGGGAGCGATTCAGATGTTATTAGACACATTTACTAGGATAATTCTGGAAAATCCCTTATCTGCTTATTGTGTTGCTAGTGTTTTAGTGAGATTAAATAGTACCTGAAAATCGGAGGAATGTGGTTAACGCCAGAGTCTCTGAGGGAAGTCATGGTAGCTGCAGCAGGACGGAAGCTCCGCTGATGTCTCCGGTAAGAGGCGACTTATTACCACAATTTTCTCAGCGAGAACTGCCGGTTGACATGTAGTCGGGATCCATGTTCGCTTGACCGCTCTGATCCATAGTAAAGCTTCTTCTTCAGGAATTTTAAACAATAAAACACCGGCTGTGTTTTTGTGGCTAAAGGCTAAAAGCTTCCCACCTCCATCTTTCTACTTTGACGTCTCCATTATTAATGGAACAAATTGCAAAAGATTCAGCAACACAGATGTCCAGAATACTGTGGAATTATGCGATTAAAGAAGACTACTTATAGCTTGGATCGGGTTGGAAAATAGTGTCCGCTACAACCCGAGACGTCAAACGCACGCGTCATCATACAGGGATGTTTTCAACACGACGTTTCGCGGGAAATTTAAAATTGCAATTTAGTAAACTAAAAAGGCCGTATTGGCATGTGTTGCAATGTTAATATTTCATCATTGATATATAAACTATCAGACTGCGTGGTCGGTAGTAGTGGCTTTCAGTAGGACTTTAAAATACAGTCGATACAAGATGAATAGAACATGCTTGGCAACAGGCACTGCTTTCAAAGACGCGCGCTCACACTCCGCTTTCATGAAACGTCATTCAACTGCACATGGCAAAAAGTTTGTCCGATGCGGTTTCACAATATGAGTTTGCCAAAGTAGGGGCTGCGTCACAGAGCCGATTAAAGTCATATCCCAAGGTACTTGATGAATAAGAGCATTTGCCAAGAAAAGTGAGAGGAGCAAATATTTTCTAGCTTAGTGCACTTACTTGGGAGAGGTATCATCTCTACAGTGGTACCATTGCAGATTTTGGACTTTAAAAAGTCCACTTTGTGGTACTCATAGATGGTCCTTCGTCGAACGTCTGCCAGGATAATAATAATGATTGCAGTCATGGTTCTGCTTGATTAGCAACAAACAAACGGAGTATAAAAAAAGTGGCTAAAAGGAGGTCATGAAGCTCCACTCACTGGGAATCTGCTCTATGTTATGAAGCACCACAAACGCGTCCGACAGGCCGACTTTGACGGGATGATTCTCACGGCTGATGTCGCTGATGTCAACAGGAATCTGGAACAGGAAAAAAAAATAAAAATAAATAAAAATATTCTCAAAGTATAGAAGGTGAGGGTAGGTGACCTCTTTGTAGGTAAACACAATGCGTCCGTCGCTGTGCAGAGCAGCTTGGAAGGTGAACGTGCCTGATTGGACATTGTCCTGCAGGTGGAGGCCGGTCCACTGCACCACCAGGGCCGTGCCTTACGATAAAAAAAAAAAACATGAAAAACAGTGAATGCATGGATGCACTTTTGGGTTTTGCACAATTTCAGAAAAAGACCTGTTGAACAAATGGACTAATATTTAATAGTATTCTATTGTGTTTATTGAAAGGAGAGAATAAGAACATAGGGACATGAATAAAATGATGGCTTAACTTAGCAGTCATCCCTGTCTGGTTTCTGAAATTGTACGTTTTTTGGATTTTTGTTTATGTTCATTCTGTCGTTTTTTTGGGTTTGTGTAATTGCAATTTGTTTTATCAAATGTAAACGTGTTTTAAACTTCAGGCCACCATATAAACAATATGTATACCAATTAGAAATACCATAATAATACAAATATCGAATCATCATGAATATTGTAATTATGAACCTGGGTAGGTATTTTGAACATTTTTGGGACTTTTGCTGACTTTTCTCCCCGCTTTCCCGTGGGACTTTGCTGAGCGCGTTTTGGACATTTCGGGCATCCCGGGACTTGTGCGACCGGCGGCGGGACTTGTGTGACTTGAACATCACACTGGGTTCGAGTCCCACGATGCCCAAAATGCATACTTGCCAACCTTGAGACCTCCGAAGTCGGGAGATGGGGCGGGAGGTTGGGGTTTGGTGGTAGCGGGGCAGTATATTGTAGTGTCCCGGAAGAGTTAGTGCTGCAAGGGTTTCAGGGTATTCGTTCTGTTGTGTTTCTGTTGTGTTACGGTGCGGATGTTCTCCAGAAATGTGTTTGTCATTCTTGTTTGGTGTGGGTTCACAGTGTGGCGCATATTTGTAGTGAAGTGAAGTGAATTGTATTTATATAGCGCTTTTTCTCTAGTGACTCAAAGCGCTTTACATAGTGAAACCCAATATCTAAGTTACATATAAACCAGTGTGGGTGGCACTGGGAGCAGGTGGGTAAAGTGTCTTGCCCAAGGACACAACGGCAGTGACTAGGTTGGTGTGAGCGGGGATCGAACCTGCAACCCTCAAGTTGCTGGCACGGCTGCTCTACCAACCGAGCTATACCGCCCCATTTGTAACAGTGTTAAAGTTGTTAATACGGCCACCCTCAGTGTGACCTGTATGGCTGTTGACCAAGTATGCCTTGCATTCACTTGGGTGTGTGAAAGCTGCATATTGGAGGAAAAGCGGACGTGGGAACTGGATTTCTGAGGACCAAATTTTATTTTCACTCGCATACAAAACAT
The DNA here is from genome assembly GCF_033978795.1 of Nerophis ophidion. Taxonomy (NCBI): domain Eukaryota; kingdom Metazoa; phylum Chordata; class Actinopteri; order Syngnathiformes; family Syngnathidae; genus Nerophis; species Nerophis ophidion. The sequence goes on from NC_084624.1 coordinate 54,704,466, forward strand.
TCTAACTTGGATTGTTTCCCTTGTTTGGAGACTCTCCGGAAGGACAGTGCAGCGAAGTTACGACAAACTCCCTTTTTGTCTCACATGGACACACACCTGTTGTTGTTGACTTTGGACTAGCGACTGCACAAGATCAAGGCTGTGGAACAGAGACACGCTGCAGGCTTACACACACACATGCATCCCAAAAAAATATACGCCACACATAAACCCCCAACCCCCAACCCAACGCCCTCGACGCAAATCCCATAGGGGTGATGAAATGATAGTCAGCGCCTGAGAGCTGCGGCCTGCCACCATGACCCCGCACTCCCTTCCCTCTGTTGCCAGATATCTGGAAATGTACGTTGTAATATGTACATGTGCTTTGGAAGTTTTTTTCCCACTCCAGATTGTACATTTTTACTCATTCTTCCCCAGCGTTTGACCTTTTTCCCCATCTTTTTCGGGGCACCTTGTGGCGACCCATCAGCGTTCCTGTTCTGTAACCCTGTACACCAGAGGTCCCCAAACTACGGCCCGCGGGCCAGATACGACCCTCCAGTGTCAAAAATCCGGCCCGCGGGTAGTCCGGAGTAAACATTTGTAATTTTTATTGAATTTATTTTTTTTAATTATTGTTTTAATCTGTCTTTTCTAGCGCATCCATCAATCCATTTTCTACCGCTCGTTACTCTCGGGGTCTCCTAATCGCTAAGGCGAATCTTACTGTCTAAAAATGCATTTTCCCATGAATAACATGATGTCATCACGCTTGCGCCGCAGTGTCGGGCGAGCGTGTAAGGCAGGGGTGTCAAACTCAAATACAGAGTGGGCCAAAATTTTAAACGAAACAAAGCCGCGGGCCGAGGTTGAACAAATTAACTTTTTTTATTGGGACCCAAACAAGTTTTGCATTGAAAATTGAACAAGCAAGGCTTATATAACTATAGTGACATGCAAAATCCAGTTTCTAATAATAAATACAAATCAATGGCATATCAAATAAAACTTGAATGCCTCTTTTCTATTTGCAGCCTTCTGAGGTAAATATCAAAATGATCTTTTTCCAGGGATAATAATATTGAAAATAAAATAACAATGAATGAATCAAACATTCAAGCCTTGAGAAAGTGCGTGAATTAAACTTGAATTATTGCTCAGTTTGCTACACTGATTTGCTTTAACACTGAATATGGAACAAGCAACGCTTATATAACTTAATAATGCAAAATCAACTTTCAAAAAACAAACGAAAAAACATCAATGGTATATGAAATAAAATTTAAATAAAACATGTAATGCCTCTTTTCTATTTGCAGCCTTCTGAGGTAAATATCAACATTAACTTTTCCCACAGGCTGATAAATTTGAAAATAAAATAATGAGGTGGCGGGGGTGTATATTGTAGCATCCCGGAAGAGTTAGTGCTGCAAGGGGTTCTGGGTATTTAAATGATAAATGGGTTGTACTTGTATAGCGCTTTTCTACCTTCAAGGTACTCAAAGCGCTTTGACACTACTTCCACATTTACCCATTCACACACACATTCACACACTGATGGAGGGAGCTGCCATGCAAGGCGCTAACCAGGTGGGATTTGAACCGGGGCCCCTCCGGTTGCGCACGGCCACTCTTCCACTGCGCCACGCTGTTCCTATTTATTCGGTTTGTTGTGGTTACGGTGCGGATGTTCTCCCGAAATGTGTGTGTCATTCTCGTTTGGTGTGGGTTCACAGTGTGGCGCATATTTGTAGAGAAGTGAAGTGAATTAAATTTATATAGCGCTTTTTCTCTAGTGACTCAAAGCGCTTTACATAGTGAAACCCAATATCTAAGTTACATTTAAACCAGTGTGGGTGGCACTGGGAGCACGGTGGGTAAAGTGTCTTGCCCAAGGACACAACGGCAGTGACTAGGATGGCGGAAGCGGGAATTGAACCTGCAACCCTCAAGTTGCTGGCACGGCCGCTCTACCAACCGAGTTATGCCGTGTAACAGTGTTAAAGTTGTTTATACGGCCACCCTCAGTGTGACCTGTATGGCTGTTGACCAAGTATGCTTTGCATTCACTTGTGTGTGTGTTTTAAAGCCGCATATATTATGTGACTGTTAATAAGGAGGAAAAGAAGACGCAACGACAGGTTGTAGAAGATGCTAAAGGCAGTGCCTTTAAGGCACGCCCCCAATATTGTTGTCCGGATGGAAATCGGGAGAAATTTGGGCTAATGGTTGCCCCGGGAGATTTTCGGGAGTGGTACTGAAATTCAGGAGTTTTCCGGGAAAATCGGGAGGGTTGGCAAGTATGAGTATTAGCGGTGAATGCCGCTGTATAATATAATAATGTTAATTTGATATTGCCTCATGGGCCACATTTAATTACAGGGCGGGCCAGAGTTTGACATCCATGGTGTAAGGCAACTTTGATCTCTTTCAGTAAATAAGTGCACAAGGGAAAAAAATGGCGAAAACGTTAGAATTTTTAAAATTCAGTGGACATATGACTTTTTTTTGTTCAGTGTAAGGAAAAGGCAGTTTGTCTAATCTGCATATATGAATGTATGTTTATTTATAGCCCGGCTCCTGGCCAAATTGTTTTAACCCAATGCGGCCCCCGGGTCAAAAAGTTTGGGGACTCCTGCAGTACACTGTTTGTCCGTCTAGTCTTGAACGGGTTTGGGCTGAAAACCAAGTTTCTCTGTACTTGTGCAATGACAATAAAGACCTATCCATCTTAAGGCATGCCGCCAATAATGTTGTCCGGGTGGATATCGGGAGAAATTTGGGAGATTGGTGGTCCCAGGAGATTTGCACTAAAATTCGGGAGTCTCCCGGGAAAATCAAGAGGGTTGACAAGTACAGTTGTGATCAAAATTATTCAACCCCCACACAATTTGGGTGTTTTAGCAAGTAGGACATTTATTCCGTATTTTGTTTATAGTCATATCAAATAAAGATGCATTAAATAGACAAATGCATCTTGAATTACATTATATTTTGTAACATACCAGTGTCATTTCTCTTAATATCTCATAGACAAAATTATTCAACCCCTTGAAGATCATAACTCTTAAGAACAGAATTTGAATAAGGTCTTTTCAATCAGGTAGATGTGATTAGAACCATAACGAGCAACAATTAAACTGATTGAAAAAGACTGTGACACTCAGCTTCTTGTAGATGGTCAATGGTGTATTTGCAACATGGTGAAGTCCAGGGAGTGGTCAAAGAAGTCAATAGAGGAGGTCATTTCTCTTCATAAGAAAGGATATGGATATAAGAAAATAGCAAAGACATTACACATTCCAAGAGACACAGTTGGGAGCATAATTCGCAAGTTTAAAGCTAAAGGCACAGTGGAAACACTACCTGGGCGTGGTAGAAAGAGGATGCTGTGTGAAAAACCCCCGGGTAACAGCTGAGGAACTACAACAGGACATTGCAGACGGGGGAACGCAGGTTTTGTCCCAGACAATATAAGGGGCGCACTACGAGATGAAGGCCTCCATGCCAGAACTCCCAGGGGCACCCCACTTCTGACTACCAGGCACAAGAAAAATAGACTCCAGTATGCCAAAAATCATCTGGACAAACCCCAAATTTTTGGGGAAACTGTTCTATGGAGTGATGAGACAAAAGTGGAACTCTGTGGGCCTATGAATCAACGTTATGTCTGGAGGAGAAAAAATGAAGCTTACAAAGAGAAGAACACCTCGCCTACTGTTAAGCATGGTGGGGGGTCAATCATGCTCTGGGGCTGTTTCTCTGCCTCAGGTATCGGGACTCTCCAGCCAATTTAAGGCATTATTAATTCTATTTCGCCTTCAAGGCATTATGAATTCTATTTCCTAGCAGGATATATTAGCTGCAAATGTCATGAAGTCAGTGACGAAGCTGAGGCTTGGGAGACGTTGGACCTTCCAACAGGACAACGATCCCAAGCATACATCAGAGTGGTTGCAGAAGAAGGGCTGGAGGACTCTGGAATGGCCTTCACAGTCGCCAGACCTAAATCCTCTAGAAAAGCTGTGGTGGGACTTGAAGAAGGCAGTTGCAGCACACAAGCCCAAGAATATGAATGAACTGGAGGCCTTTGCCCAAGAGGAATGGGCTAAAATACCTGTAGATGCTTGCAAGAAGCTTGTGTCCGGTTATGGATCACGTTTGAAGGATGTCATTACTGCCAAAGGTTGTTCTACTAAGTACTAAAGATGCATGTAACCAGGGGGTTGAATCATTTTGTCAATGAGATATTAAGAAAATTTTCCTTTTTTGGGTATTTTGTAAAATACAGTGTTACAATTTAAGTTGCATTTGTCTATTTGACACATCTTTATTTGATATGACTATAAACAAAATACGGAATAAATGTCCAACTTGCTAAAACACCAAAATTGTGTGGGGGTTGAATAATTTTGATCACAACTGTATGCCAAAATGTCCAAAACGTACCCAGCAAAGTCCCAAGGGGGAGAGGGGGGAAAAAATTGGGAAAAGTCGGCAAAAGTTGGATTTGGTTGTCTTTTTATTTCCTCATCAGATTTTAGAACAGCTAAAGTGTGAGCCTTTTACATAGACCTTGAATTTGGAATGTTGGAATGAAGCCATAACAATCTGTTATCTCAACTGTCCAAGGTAGGGAGTGAGTGAGGAGGGAGAAACTGTCATTTTAGGATTAGTGCCTTTGAAATGTTGTATCCAGATTGATCTCCCAAGGCGCTTTGGTAATAAAATATCAAAATGAGCAACCTCTGTCTCTGATTGATTTAAAACCAGCTTATGTGTCATAAAAGAACCTGGGGGCGTTGACCGAAGGAAGAACAGGTCCAAAACGCAACAATACCTACCCAGGTTCGAGTCCCGTCGCATATTCCAACAACAAAAAGGCAAGAAAGCAGGAGTGTGTTTGTTACCGTTGTCAAAGTAAAAGACAGAGGAGTCCTTGGACAGACTGGGGTCAAAGTTGGCCATGAGCGGGGCAATGTACTGCGTGGCGGTCAGCATGCGGTGGATTATATCGCCCGTGTAGATAAAGCCTGCGGAGAAGAGAACGAAGTCACAATATTGACGCCTGTGTTTGTACGCATCAGCACTAGTCACCACAAAGTCATCGAGTATAGACTTAGTAGCGTAGACTTTGTATCATAGACTCGCCTCCAGTTGCCACGGTGACTTCCTTCAGCGCGTGGCCGTAGAAAGGAAAGTCAAAGGAAAGGTTGACTCTCTGGAAGCAGAGACGAATATCCTCCGTGACTCGCATCAAATTGCAATTGTAAGAAATATATGTCATATTTGCACACTGGCTCACCTCGGCTTGGCGGTGCGTGCTGGACAGGAAGCCGTGAGCTTTCCACATGTCCCCGTCCTTCTCCTCGGTGTTGACCCACACGTCTGGGCCGCCGACGTCTCCCGGGCCGAAAATAGTGGACGTGTAATATGCATGGTCCATGTTCTGTCCCAAATAAGGAGGGTTACTTTTTCCCGACCTACTTTCTAGGGACAACAACAACAACAACAACAACAACCACACTAATGATGATATCGAGCGGTCTGCAGCCTCACCACAATCTGCGTGGAGTTGTCGTGGCCTTCCTCCAGCAGCAGGTCCGGGTCCAAGTCCTCAGGCCTGTGCTGGTCCCTGTAGAGGCCTCTGGGGTCCGCAGTCCAGCCCGGGCTCTCGGACCTGGGCCTGGAAGTCCACTTCCTCCCCCTGGTCCTCTTCTCGGGGAGCCCATGAGCGTTTTTTTCCGCGGTGGATTGGGACCGTGCGTCACGGCCGCTCAAGTCTGAGAGTCCAAACACGAACACAAACGATCGCATTTTAATCAAGTTTAGTTTAGTCTTTATTTGAAGGGACAATGCACAGAGACATCAAGCTTAAAGACAAAAAAGTATTTGGCCACCTGCCTTGACTCACATATGAACTTGAAGTGCCATCCCATTCCTAACCCATAGGGTTCAATATGCAGCTATTACAGCTTCAACTCTTCTTGGAAGGGCTGTCCACAAGGTGTGTTTATAGGAATTTTCGACCATTCTTCCTAAAGTGCATTGGTGAGGTCACACACCGATGTTGGTGGAGAAGGCCTGGCTCTCAGGTGTTCTATAAGGTTCAGGTTAGGACTCTGTGCAGGCCAGTCAAATTCCTCCACACCAGACTCTGTCATTCATGTCTTTATGGACCTTGCTTTGTGCACTGGCGCACAGTCATGTTGGAAGACGCTGGCAATCGCTGAGCTCCTGAGAGCAGCCCATTCTTTCACGGAATGTTTGGAGAAACATTCTCCATGCCTAAGTGCAAGACTCTTTACACAAGTGATTAGGACACCTGATTCTGATCATTTCAATGGGTGGCCAAATTCTTTTTAGCGCTATAGTGTATGTTCTGCACCAGATTATAGCTAAATAGCTCATTTCCATCTGCAGTCCCTGGCTATCTAAATTAAGATATACAAAAATCATGCAATACAATTATAACATTAAAACTACACTATAGCATGTAATCAAATTAAGAAAAGTCATAATATACCCTTTTATTTCCACATTCTTATTAAACAATACAACCACACCTCTCCTTTACATCATAACACAAAGACAATACATGCTCTTGTTCACATCCGTCATTATTTGTAAAAACAACCATGATTTTAACACACTTTACAACAAAATGTCCTCATGGATAAATATAATACACATTAAGTTGACATGTCAATAATGGCGTCCACCTTATTGACCGTGTGAGCAGCTTTGATTGCTCTAAAGCCACTTTTTAACTTCAATTGTGAATGAAGAGTCATCTGTTAGACTTTTCATGTTTGTTGTGAGGTATTGCTTCATTGCAGCCATGTAAATATGGAAAATAAGTATTTGTAATGGTAAATATCTGGCAACTCTCAAAAACATTATATAAATCCTTTTATTTTGAATCTTTAAAAGTCACTTAAACTCGCAAGGCAGCATATTTGGTACAAGTAACCTAAAGGAGAATTTCCACAATCGTCATGAAAGACATGACGGATGTATTTATAAAAAGTAAAAAAAAGCATTCTAACTCATAAATAAACGTATATAAAAGTCTGTTTGCAGCAGAACCGATGGGAAGTTCTCTATTTCGCCCATAAAATCCAATAAGTAACCATCCAAAAAGCGCCAACAACACTCTATTTACATTTCTTACCTCGAATGTTAACCAAGTGTTAGTGATATTGTTATTATAAGCGCTAACGAAGACAAACTATTTATCGCGACCAATGTTGACATCATCGAGTGGTCAGCTGTTTCCTCACTTCTTTTGTTTAGCTCATAAAGCATGCCTCTCACCTGGATAGTGGAATGATGAGGATATATTCCAACAAGTTGGTACACTTTGACAGCCAATTTAGAACAACACGAAGCAACGCTTTGTTCCACCTTCCCACCCTTTCTTTGAGAAGATGATGAGTAATATTTTGTCTTAAAGGGACTATAAATATATTCTATCAGTCGGCATCCTAATGACAGCAGACCTTATTCAGTAAGTGATGTTTTATTATATGTGTTGGCTCTCATATATATAAATATATATATATATTAGGGGTGTGGGAAAAAATCGATTCGAATACGAATCGTATCGTTTATGTTGTGCGATTCAGAATCGATTCTAATATTTAAAAAATCTATTTTTTTTTTTTTTAAATCAATCCACCACTACACAGCAATACCATAACAATGCAATCCAATTCCAAAACCAAACCTGAGCCAGCAACACTCAGAACTGCAATAAACAGAGCAATTGAGAGGAGACACAAACACGACACAGAACAAACCAAAAGTAATGAAACAAAAATGAATATTATCAACAACAGTATCAATATTAGTTATAATTTCAGCATAGCAGTGATTAAAAATCCCTCATTGACATTATCATTAGACATTTATATAAATAAAAATAAAGTGTCACAGTGGCTTACACTTGCATGGCATCTCATAAGCTGGACAACACACTGTGTCCAATGTTTTCACAAAGATAAAATAAGTCATATTTTTGGTTCGTTTAATAGTTAGAACAAATGTACATTATTGCAATCAGTTGATAAAACATTGTCCTTTACAATTATAAAAGCTTTTTACGAAAACCCACTACTCTGCTATCATGTCAGCAGACTGGGGTAGATCTTGCTGAAATCCTATGTATTGAATGAATACAGAATCCTTTTAAATTGGAAATATATCGTTTTTGAATCGAGAATCGAATCGAAAAAAATCGATATTTTATCGAATCGTGACCCCAAGAATCGATATTGAATCAAATCGTGGGACACCCAAAGATTCACAGCCAGAATATAAATATATATATACTGTGTATATATATATATATATATATATATATATATATATATATATATACATACATACATACATACATATATATATATATATATATATATATATATATATGTATATATATATACATACACAGAGAAAGAGAGATGTACATGTACATACATACACATATAAATGTACATATATATGTATATATCCATACACATGTATACACACTACAAACATGTACAAACATACATATATGCACATATACACACACATATATATATATAAGTATACATACACAAATATTTGCATATATATATACATTTTTGTGTTTGTATACTGTATATACACAAATATATACGTACACAGAAAAATATATACATATATAGATACATACACTAATATGCATACATATATACACACATATATTCTATATGTATGTATACACATTATATATATATACATACATATAAATACACCATATATTTATACACTCATGTATATATCTAGAGAGAGATATATACACATATATACACTATATATATTTCTATATACATATACATACATACATATATATATATGTATACATACATACATATATATAAACACACACATGTAGTACATACATGCATATATACATACATTCTTACAGTGTGTATATGTATGAATGTATATATATATATATATATATATATATATATACACATACATATACACACAGTAAGAATTAAAATAATATTTTAACTATAAGTACAATTTGAAAATAACATTTATTATATCTTTTTTAGTTTTGCCATAGGAAGGGACACACTTCATCAATAATTTAGTCTCGGTCGTGATTTTGGGATGTAAGAATTGCGAGATGAATTTAGTCACTTTTTGATAAAAGCAACACATGCAATTCCTGCAAAATGACTTCTACAAATATTAAAGGGATGGGATAGTTCTCACCTTAGTTTGTTTTATTTCATTCACAATATCAAATACAATTATTGATAAATTGAAATAAATCATGAATGAAAAGGAGCAGGAGGACGTATGAACTAATCCCACTGGCAACCTGTTTACATACAACAAAAACATAAAATATTAGAATATTTCGTTTAAAAGCTGGAAACGTGAATGTACATTTGTTTTGTCTTTCGGAAATTATAAAGCATCTTTGGAAATTGTCTGTAGTTTGTGCATGTGTGTGTGTGTGTGTGTTCACATGCATTCGGGTCTGGGCTGTGAATGCATCATTGTGCTTGAAGGGGCCATGTGGCAAACATGCCTGGCTCATGGGCCAGCGTCATGCGAGTGACTCACTTTGCTCTTCACAGCAGAGGGTGAAGGCAGCCTCCACATTCTTCACACCAGCCAGCAGGCCCGCAGGCCATCGGGCACCCATGGGTGTTTTTTGTGTGTGCGTCACATGCTGCTTGGCCCAATAATGAACTGACCTACTGTTTGTATGCATATATGTATGTATGTATATATGTATGTATGTATGTATGTAGGCAGTCAGGTACAAAACATGTTTTATAACAATATAGTCAAATATTAACTTATAACATTATATATAAGACATGATTTCTCCCAGCTGATCAATGCGGTAAAGGTAATAAACACACAATGTTATACTGTGTCCAATACTACATTATTACACATTTAATTATAATACATTATTTAAATTAACACATTTTGTAGTTCCACATATTGAATTTTAATGAGCAACGATAGTTTCATATATTTGTATTTATTTATATATATATTTTTTAAGCACGTGTAGAATATAGTGTAAATATAAATAAATATTGCATTGAAAAGTGCATGTGAAAGATCATTTCTGTGACTTACCAAAAGTCGATGCTGGCTGGATAAAGCTGCTCTGAAGCTGCAAAACAATCAGCAACAATCCACTCCCAACGCCAAACGTCCCCATGGAAACAAGTCGGGTTGTTTTTCTGGCAGACGTCAATCAAGTGTAATCCCCTGCGGAGTTGAGATGTCAGACTTGCTTCGGACCAACTGAGCGCCACTTTGTCAAGCCCGGTGACGAGAGGCGCGTGATGCCTTCACGAAGCGTAGGAACTTTCGCACTTTGGACGCGCAACGGACGCTTAAGTAGCGCGGGAGATGGGACTGTCATCAAATGACGAAACTATTTTTTTAGGCGATTGTTTCAATGTTTTGGCCATTATTTTATATAGTATTTCTCAAGAAAAATAAGAGGCTCCTACATTTGAGTGTCATTGTCCGAGCGGACTGACGCTCTACTTTCCAAGCGACCTTAAAGATCGGAGGTGATTTTTCGATGCAGTTCCAACTTTGACCGCTAGATGTCGGTACAACCACCGATGCTTTACTTTTTAACTATGGGAAACAAATGTGTAATGTCCCGAGGACTAAAAACATGCAATTACAAATACAATCAACTTCTAAATGTAAAAATGTGCAATTCAAAATACAATCAAATTCTAATATATAAAAACATGCAAATAAAACTATAATCAAATCCTACAATATAAAAACATGCAATTTAAAATCCACAGCAATAAAACACTATAAAACTTGCATGGCAATGAAACAAAAACAAAAAAATAAAATCCCCTACTGGTGTCCCATCACAAATGCAGTTTAGGATTTAGGACAGGGGTCACCAACGCGGTGGCCGTAAGGACCAGATGAGTCGCCCGCTGGCCTGTTCTAAAAATAGCTCAAATAGCAGCACTTACCAGTGAGCTGCCTCTATTTTTTTAATTGTATTTATTTACAAGCAAGCTGGTCTCGCTTTGCTCGACATTTTTAACTCTAAGAGAGACAAAACTCAAATAGAATTTGAAAATCCAAGAAAATATTTTAAAGACTTGGTCTTCACTTGTTTAAATGAATTCATTTACTTTTTTTTTACTTTTCTTCTTATAAATTTCAGAAAGACAATTTTTGAGAAAAAATACAACCTTAAAAATGATTTTTAAACATATATACCTTTTAAATTCCTTCCTCTTCTTTCCTGACAATTTAAATCAATGTTGAAGTACATTTATTTATTTTATAGTAAAGAATAATAAATACATTTTAATTGAATTCTTCAATTCAGCTTCTGTTTTTTCCACAAAGAATATTTGTGAAATATTTCTTCAAACTTATTATGATTTAAAAAAAATAAAAAATATTCTGGCAAATCTAGACAATCTGTAGAATCCAATTTAAATCTTATTTCAAAGTCTTTTGAATTTCTTTTAAAATTTTAGTTCTGGAAAATCTAGAAGAAATGAGGATTTGTCTTTGTTAGAAATATAGCTTGGTCCAATTTGTTATATATTCTAGCAAAGTGCAGATTGGATTTTAACCTATTTAAAACATGTCATCAAAATTCTAAAATTAATCTTAATCAGGAAAAATTACTAATGATGTTCCGTAGATTCTTTTTTTATATTTTTTCACAAAGATTCGAATTAGCTGGTTATTTTCTTCATTTTTTTGGGTTGAATTTTGAAGAGTCGAAATTGAAAAACTATGATACAAAATTTAATTTTCATCTTGTTCATGTTTTCTCCTCTTTTAAACCGTTCAATTAAGTGGTTTTTTTTTCATCATTTATTCTCTACAAAAAACCTTCCATAAAAGGAAAAAAAATGTTCGACGGAATGACAGACAGAAATACCCTTTTTTTTTTTTATATAGATTTACCTATTCAAAGGTAAATTGAGCAAATTGGCTATTTCTGGCAATTTATTTAAGTGTGTATCAAACTGGTAGCCCTTCGCATTAATCAGTACCCAGGAAGTAGCTCTTGGTTTCAAAAAGGTTGCTGACCCCTGGTTTAGGACATTCGGGGTGAACATTGTTACACTATGTTGTCATTTTTAAATTAGCAATGCAAATACAAAATAAAAACCTAAAGATTTCCAGTTTAAATAGTTTAAGTCAAGGGTGTCAAACAGGGGCGTCACTAGATCTAAAACTGTACTGGGGCACACCTGGGGGACAAATAATTCATGTGAGCGTGCAAAGCGCGCAAACAAAAACATTTTTAGCACTTATTTATCATAAAAAAATACATAAATGGTGCTTTAAACTATGAAATCCTATCAGATGATGTTGTATGGATCTTTGATGAACCACCTGAAATGAACTCATGCATTTGACCTACTTGTGCACTTTTTGACTCCAGACTTCTAAACTGCTACTGGTAAAAGCAAAAAGGAAGAGCAATGAATCTTTTTGAAATATATATTGCAGTAATCATCTGCAAATTTAACATCTACAAAAGCAAAAGAAAAAATAAAGCATCCCTACATCTCTGGGTTCTTTTATATTATTTAATTTCCATTTATGGCAATGTGGCTAATCCTATTTCAGATACACAAAACTATCAAATATACACAAAACAATAAAGCCACAGTAGTAGAATAAATGAACAACTGTTGTGTGTTCAGGGAATCATTTTCTGAGAAGTAAACTGGAACGTCTCCTTTTCATTTTTGCAAAGTGGTCAATCACTCTGGACAGACATGGAAATATTACAGTAACTGTTATACAGTTGACCAGTGGTTCCCAACTGCTGTGACGCGACATAAAAGTGGATTGTGGGTCATTTTCAGTCACATGTGTGCATGAAAAAAAAAAGTTTAGGGAGAAAAAAATCAAATTGTGGCAACAAAACCAGGTTATTTTAGCCATTTTTCTAGAGACTATTAGTGAGTATTTTAGCAAAAGGCAAAGCGACTAACAAGTTGGAGGAGGACTCAGGACAGACATGGAAATATATTTGTAAAAAATCTAAATGGGGCAACAAAACCCGATATTTTCAGCCATCTTTTTGAATACAAATACAGAAATGTTACTATTTTTTCTGGAAAAAAAAAACAGATGCTTTAGCTGTAGCCATTTTTCTGGTGACAAAACAAGATTATTTTAGTCAAAGACAAACGGATTAACAAGACAAGTCTACTGTGCTATTTTTCTGTGAAATAAACTTAAATTATTTAAAAATTTTGCTCACAACTTGATATGGAAAAATGTTTTTCTTCCTGAAGATAAAGCATTTGAGAAGCACTCAACTCACACATGCTGACTCCAAATCATCTTTGATGCAGAAGCAGCAGACAATAACCAACATGATGTTTCATCTTCATTGCAAATTCCCCCAACAGCTTGTCCAGCAAATGAATATGTTTGTCTTGATACAAGGAATAATGTTAGCTAACTTAGCATCAACTTAAGACAATTATGTTGTTCAGGATAAACATTGTTACTTAATGTTGCAAGTATTAATAGCGGTGTTGAATTTTACTGGTAAATTAGCAATGCAAATGAAAAATAAAACCCTAAATAATGAGTTGAAATAGTTTAAGTCAGGGGTGTCAAACTCATTTTGTATCAGGGGCCACATGGAGAAAAATTGTCTCCCAAGTGGGCCGGACTGGTAAAATCACAGCATGATAACATCAAAATAAAGACAACTTCAGATTGTTTTCTTTGTTAAAAAATATAACAAGCACAAATGTTTTTTTTTTCATTTGTCGTTATTTATATTTTCTGAACAAATTATGTGAAAATGTTCATCAGTCAACTCGATGTTCATTTTCAATCAAGATAAAACAAATTGTATCAAAATCAAATTACAGGATGTTATTTATGTAGTTTGATCATTTTCCTCAATGTACATAGATACAAATTGCTATTGCGACATCCAATGAGGACAAGTCTCGATGAGGTGGCGACTTGTCCAGGATGTACCCCGCCTTCCGCATGATTGTAGCTGAGATAGGCGCCAGCGCCCCCGCGACCCCCAAAGGGAAATAAGCGGTAGAAAATGGATGGATGGACATCCAGTGGACACATTTAGAACAACAGTTTCATTCATTAAAACATTTCAGGTTAATTTTCATACTTGGCAAACTCTTCCCACGGGCCAGATGAAGTGAATTTTATTTATATAGCGCTTTTCTCAAGTGACTCAAAGCGCTTTACATAGTGACACCCAATATCTAAGTTACATTTAAACCAGTGTGGGTGGCACTGGGAGCAGGTGGGTAAAGTGTCTTGCACAAGGACACAACAGCAGTAACTACAACCAAACAATTAAACAAGGCGACACGGTAAAGAATCTGGGTGTTATCTTCCACCCAACTCTCTCCTTTGAGGCACACATTAAAAGCGTTACTAAAACGGCCTTCTTTCATCGCCGTAATATCGCTAAAATTCGCTCCATTCTGTCCACTAAAGACGCTGAGATCATTATCCATGCGTTTGTTACGTCTCGCCTCGATTACTGTAACGTATTATTTTGGGGTCTCCCCATGTCTAGCATTAAAAGATTACAGTTGGTACAAAATGCGGCTGCTAGACTTTTGACAAGAACAAGAAAGTTTGATCACATTACGCCTGTACTGTATATACCTTTATATACATATATACATACATATATACCTATACTGTATATACCTTTATATACATATATACATACATATATACCTATACTGTATATACCTTTATATACATATATACATACATATATACCTATACTGTATATACCTTTATATACATATATACATACATATATACCTATACTGTATATACCTTTATATACATATATACATACATATATACCTATACTGTATATACCTTTATATACATATATACATACATATATACCTATACTGTATATACCTTTATATACATATATACATACATATATACATACATATATACCTATACTGTATATACCTTTATATACATATATACATACATATATACCTGTACTGGCTCACCTGCACTGGCTTCCTGTGCACTTAAAATGTGACTTTAAGGTTTTACTACTTACGTATAAAATACTACACGGTCTAGCTCCATCCTATCTTGCCGATTGTATTGTACCATATGTCCCGGCAAGAAATCTGCCTTCAAAGGACTCCGGCTTATTAGTGATTCCCAAAGCCCAAAAAAAGTCTGCGGGCTATAGAGCGTTTTCCGTTCGGGCTCCAGTACTCTGGAATGCCCTCCCGGTAACAGTTCGAGATTCCACTTCAGTAGAAGCATTTAAGTCTCACCTTAAAACTCATTTGTATACTCTAGCCTTTAGATAGACTCCCTTTTTAGACCAGTTGATCTGCCGTTTTTTTTCTTTTTCTCCCATGTCCCACTCTCCCTTGTGGAGGGGGTCCGGTCCGATCCGGTGGCCATGTACTGCTTGCCTGTGTATCGGCTGGGGACATCGCTGCGCTGCTGATCCGCCTCCGCTTGGGATGGTTTCCTGCTGGCTCCGCTGTGAACGGGACTCTCGCTGCTGTGTTGGATCCGCTTTGGACTGGACTCTTGCGACTGTGTTGGATCCATTATGGATTGAACTTTCACAGTATCATGTTAGACCCGCTCGACATCCATTGCTTTCCTCCTCTCCAAGGTTCTCATAGTCATTATTGTCACCGACGTCCCACTGGGTGTGAGTTTTCCTTGCCCTTATGTGAGCCTACCGAGGATGTGGTAGTGGTTTGTGCAGCCCTTTGAGACACTAGTGATTTAGGGCTATATAAGTAAACATTGATTGATTGATTGATTGAACTAGGATGGCACAAGCGGGAATCGAACTTGCAACCCTCAAGTTGCTGGCACGGCCACTCTACCAACCGAGCTATGCCACCCCACAGATAGAAAACCTGTTGCCGGGCCTAATCTAGCGCTCTGGCCGTACGTTTGACACCCCTGGTTACATTAACTTTGACCCCAATTTTGGCTTTTGAGATCCAAGTTTGTTCCTCATGTACAAACAACAGGCTAGCTAACAACAATTGCATGATTAATTTTTAAATGTATTAACGACAATGAGAGTCATAGAAAAGTGGTGTACTCATTTTTAATGCAAGAACACAACTGAGGCGACTTCCAATAGTTTGCCAACAGGAAATATAAGATAGCGAAGCACAATGACGTGATTACAAGGACACTTGAGTTCCTAGTACTACACAACAAACGCTGAATAAGTCTGATGAAGTGACATGTTTCTTTTGAGAAATATGCTAAAGATGTCATAAGAATGCATCAAACACGCGGCGATAATCGCTAATTAAAAATGGTGCGCAAACTGCTAATTTACAGTGCATCAAGAGCATGCTGCTGAGTGTCGAGTCAAACATTTACCGGACAAATTTAAAAAAATCATCCACTACGTTATTAATCGAAATAAATTGGACGGGCGGTGTTGGATTAAAAAGGAGAGGGGAGGGAATCTCAGATGGCTGATTATGTAAACACCCCTGAAAACATCATTTGTGAAAGGAGGTCGGAATGAGAGGCTGTGATGAACTACAAAAAAAAAAAACCCCGCACAAAAACAAGTCAAAGAACTTCAAGGAGTTCCACTTCGAAGATGAGAGTGGCGTTGGCAGGGATGACGGAAGGAAAGCCTTGGCTGCCGTATGCGTAATCCGGCGTGCAGGTCAAGCGGGCCTTCTGGCCGACGCTCATCTATGACAAACATAAACGTACACATTACCGTGGGGAGGGATCCATATGCCTTGATGTCGATGGGACAATCTGTATCATCCGGTTAGATGGGAAGTCTTCCCTTTACCTGAGCGACCCCTTCGTCCCAGCCGCGAATGACGTCACCACAGCCCAGCTTGAACTTAAAGGGCTTCCCTCGGTCCCTGGAGGAGTCAAACTTCTTGCCGGATGTCAGCGTTCCTATTGCCCAAAAAAACTCATCAAAATGCTTGTAGCGGTTCGGTGCTACCTGAGCTACCTGCTCAGTGGCCTAGTTGTTAGTGTCCGCCCTGAGATTGATAGGTTGTGAGTTCAAACCCCGGCCGAGTCATACCAAAGACTATAAAAACTGGGAGCCATTACCTCCCTGCTTGTTAAGTCACGAGCTCGGCCACCGCTGCTGCTCACTGCTTCCCTCACCTCGCAGTGGATAATAAGTCAAATGCAGAGGGTAATTTCACCACACCTACGGTGTGTGTGACAATCAGTGGTACTTGAACTTTTTTTAAATGACCTGTTTTAAGGTCGTAATTGAAGCTGGGATACATAAGCAGGATCAATGACTTCCTGGCGGACCGAAGACAGCACATGCGACTGGGGAAGATTGTCTCGGACAGTCGGACCACGAACACTGGTACTCCTCAGGGTTGTGTACTTTCTCCCTGTATACAAACTGCTGCACCTCCAGTCACCAGTCGGTAAAGCTGCTAAAGTTTGCAGACGACACCACCCTCATTGGGCTCGTCTCGGCTGGTGATGAGTCCGCCTACAGGAGAGAGGTGGACCGGCTGGCGTCCTGGTGCAGCCTCAACAACCTGGAGCTGAACGCCCAGAAGACAGTGGAGATGATCATGGACTTCAGGACAGTCACAGCCCCCCCCCCCCGCCTCTATCGTGGACTCCTTCCGTTTCCTGGGCACCACCATCACCCAGGACCTCAAGCGAGAGGTGACCATCAGCTCCCTCATCAAGGAGGCACAGCAGAGGAGGTACTTCCCGCGGCAGCGGAGGAAATGCTGGTGCAGTTCTACTCGGCCACCCTCACCTTCTCCACCACCGCGTGGTTCCCCCGGCGCCACAGTCCGGGACAAGCATCGACTGCAGCGCATGGTACGTGCTGCTGAGAAGGTGATTGGCTGAAACTCCCACCCCTCCAGGACCAGGAGGCATGTGGGTGGGATCACAGCTGACTCTTCTCACCCTGGACACAAACTATTGTCCCTTCTCCCCTCAGGCAGGAGACTACGGTCCATCCAGACCCACACCTCCCGCCACCTGAACAGAGTTTACCCCTCAGCCATCAGGCACATGAAAAATAAGATCTGATAGCTCAAGCACAGCTAGGGCCGAGCGATATATCGAATATAATCGATATATTGCAGGTTATTCGAGTATACAGTGGGGCAAAAAAGTATTTAGTCAGCAAGTTCTCCCACTTCAAATGATGACAGAGGTCTGTAATTTTCATCATAGGTACACTTCAACTGTGAGAGACAGAATGTAAGAAAAAAAAAATCCCAGAATTCACATTGTAGGAATTTTAAAGAATTTATTTGTAAATGATGGTGGAAAATAAGTATTTGGTCATTCAAAGATCTCACTGATGGAAGGAGGTTTTGGCACAAAATCTCAGGATACATGGCCCCATTCATTCTTTCCTTAACACGGATCAATCGTCCTGTCCCCTTAGCAGAAAAACAGCCCTAAAGCATGATGTTTCCACCCCCCATGCTTCACAGTAGGTATGGTGTTCTTGGGAAGCAACTCAGTATTCTTCCTCCTCCAAACACAACGACTTGAGTTTATACCAAAAAGTTCTATTTTGGTTTCATCTGACCACATGACATTCTCCCAATCCACTGCTGTATCATTCATGTATCCATTTTGGTATAAACTCAACTCGTGGAGAGTGTCCACACCTTCAGGTATCTTGGAGTCCACATCTCTAACGACCTTTCCTGGACAGTCAACACCACGTCAATCATCAAGAATGCTCAGCAGCAGCTACACTACCTGAGAGTCCTCTGGAAGTGCAACCTGAAGCCTGACCTGCTGCTGACCTTCTACCGCTCGTCCATCGAGAGCCTGCTGACCTACTGTTTTGGTACGGCAGCTGCACTGTAGCCGACAGGGAGACGCTACAAAGAGTGGTCAAGACGGCTCAGAAGATCATCGGCCGCCCTCTCCCCTCTCTGATGGACATCAACACCTCCCGCTGCCTCAACAGAGCCAGTGCCATCATCAAGGACAGCACTTACCCTGGCTCTGACCTGTTCCACTTGCTGCCCTCTGGGAAGGGCTACAGGTGCATTAAAACCAAGACAAACAGGCTAAAGAGCAGCTTCTTCCCCAGGGCCATAACCACCCTGAACGGACTGCCCCATTGACCCTCATAACTGCCTTCTCTTCGGTGCAACAACCCATTCCACCAACCACCCTGTTTTTTCATGTAGATATTCATGTATATATTAATTTCACCCACTGTATAGAGCAGGGGTGCCCACACTTTTTCTGCAGGCGAGCTACTTTTCAATTGACCAAATCGAGGGGATCTACCTCATTCATATATATCATTTATATTTATTTATGAAAGAGACGTTTTTGTTAAGTTAAATGTGTTTAATGATTATAAAAGCATGTGTAACACAATGTCTTTCTTTCATGAAGACAAGAATATAAGTTGGTGTATTACCTGATTCTGATGACTTGCATTGATTGGAATCAGACAGTATACGATAACGCCCACATTTTCAAATGGAGTAGAAAAAAAAGTCCTCTTTTCTGTACAATACCACATGAAAGTGGTTGGTTTTTGGCATCTTATTTATCCAGATTTCATACACTTTACAAGAAAAACATTGGCAGCAAATTCCGTAGCTTGCTTGATTGACATTCACGGCACCCGAAGGTCTTGTGAGATGACGCTCGCTGCTGCGAGATCATTATCATGAAAAAATGGCCGAGAGGAAGGCGAGAAACACTTTTTATTTCAACAGACTCTCGCGCCGTACCTGCCGTCAAAGGCCTAAAGACCGACTGCACATTTCCTATCTTCACAATAAGAGCCCTGCTTCATGCTGCCTGCGCTAGCAAAATAAAGAGTCTCAGAAAGCGTTCCGAGCGATCGCTTGTGCACGCCAGCTTTCCGAGACTCTATTTTGTTGGCGCAGGCAGCATGAAGCAGGGCTTTTATTGTGAAGATAGGAAATGTGCAATCGGTCTTTAGGCTTTTGAAGGCAGGTACGGCACGAGAGTCTGTTGAAATAAAAAGTTGTTCTCGCCTTCCTCTCGGTCATTTTATCTTACTAATGACCTCGCAGCAACCAGCGTTATCTCACAAGACCCCCACGGCTGCCGTGAATGTCAATCAAGTGACATCTTGGTGAAGATTGATTATCGCTAATTTTTAGGTCTATTTTTTTAAAAGCCTGGCTGGCGATCGACTGAAACACCCCGCGGTCGACCGGTAGCTCGCGAGTGACGTAATGGGCACCCCTGGTATAGAGTGTACATTTGTAAAAAAAAACACTTCTATATTTTTTATCACTTCTATACTTTTTATATTTTTACACATTGTTTTCTTGCATGCACACATTGCACTGTATGGAATGGCCTCAATCTCGTTACCCTGCATAATGACAATAAAGCTGATTCTGATATCGTGACATGGCCTATAAAAATATCAATAAAGGCCTACTGAAAGCCACTACTACCCACCACACAGTCTGATAGTTTATATATCAATGATGAAATATTAACATTGCAACACATGCCAATACGGCCTTTTTAGTTTACTAAATTGCAATTTTAAATCTCCCGGGACTTTTTTCCTGAAAACGTCGCGTAATGATGACGTGTACGCGTGACGTCACGGGCTGTTATGAATATGAGCGCTGCACACACACACAGCTAAAAGTCGTCTGCTTTAACTGCATAATTACACAGTATTTTGGAGATCTGTGTTGCTGAATCTTTTGCAATTTGTTCAGTTAATAATGGAGAAGTCAAAGTAGAACGATGGAGTTGGGAAGCTTCAGCCACACAAACACACGGTGATTCCTTGTTTAAAATTCACGGAGATGAAGCTTTCCTATGAATCACAGCGAACATGGATCCCAAACGAATGTCAACCAGCAGGTTACGGTGAGAAAATTGTGGTTAAAAAGTCGCCACTTACCGGATATCAGCTGAGTTTGTGCCTCCCGTACAGCTGCCGTCGACTTCTCTGAGACACTGCGCGTCAACACCCGGCCGTGGACGTACACTTCCGACTATCAGGTACTATTAAACTCACTAAAACACTAGCAACACAATAGAAAGATAAGGTATTTCCCAGAATTATCGCAGTAAAATGACTCTAAAAACATACGAATAAGTCTCAATGCAACGGGATTGCAATCTAGTCCGTCGCTATCAATATCCTCAAACACGAATCTTTCATCCTCGCTCAAATTAATGGGGAAATTGTCGTTTTCTCGGTCCGAATAGCACTTTTTGTTGGAGGCTCCCATTAAAATCAATTTGAATATATGAGGAGCCATCAACATGTGACGTCATCGTCTGCGACTTCCGGTAGAGGCAGGGCTTTTCTCCAGTTGCGAACTTTATCGTGGATGTTCTCTACTAAACCCTTTCAGCAAAAATATGGCAATATCGCGAAATGATCAAGTATGACACATAGAATGGAGCTGCTATCCCCGTTTAAATAAGGAAATATCATTTCAGTAGGCATTTAATAAAATGAGCTGTGACTCACAGCTCATTTTTAATACCAATGACCTATTCTCTGTTATATTTCGCAAGACTGTACCACCAAAAATGGCTACTTTGCGAAGCCGTTTTCAAACTGTTGTAAGCATTTCACCAATCTCGTGCACTTTGCAACTTATACGTCATTTCCATTGTGCGCAAGCAATTTGCATATCGCCAGACGAGATTTTGTGGATGGTTTAGTCCAGTGGTTCTCAAATGGGGGTACGCGTACCCCTGGGGATACTTGAAGGTATGCCAAGGGGTACGCGAGATTTATTTTTAATATTCTAAAAATATCAACAATTCAAAAATCCTTAATAAATATATTTATTGAATAATACTTCAACAAAACCTGAAGGTAAGTTCAAAAACTGTGAAAAGAAATGCAACAATGCAATATTCAGTGTTGACAGTTTTTTGTGGACATGTTCCATAAATGTTGATGTTTAAGATGTATTTTTTGTGAGAAAAAATGTTTAGAATTAAGTTCATGAATCCAGATGGATGTCTAATACAATCCACAAAGAGGGCACTTTAAGTTGTGTTGAAATCTTTACTTATCATTAAATCACTTGTTTATTTTTCAACAAGTTTTTAGTTTTTTTTTTTCCAAATAGTTTAAGAAAGACCACTACAAATGAGCAATATTTTGCACTGTTATACAATTTAATAAATCAGAAAATGATGACATAGTGCTGTAGTTTACTTCTTTATCTCTTTTTTTCAACCCAAAAATGCTTGAGTTAAAAAAATGTTCACAGGGGGTACATCACTGAAAAAAGTTTGAGAACCACTGGTTTAGTCGGTAACCCTACATTATTATATTTTATAAATAGTAAACCAAGTTGTGGTAGTAGTTTAGTCGTGGATGTACACTGGTTAGGGTTGGACTGATTTGAGGGCAATACTTGGTTGTATTGTCCCGACTACAAATGAATAGATTTACAATAAATAAATAAATAAATGGGTTGTACTTGTATAGCGCTTTTCTACCTTCAAGGTACTCAAAGCGCTTTGACACTACTTCCACATTTACCCATTCACACACTGATGGAGGGAGCTGCCATGCAAGGCGCCAACCAGCGCCCATCAGGAGCAAGGGTGAAGTGTCTTGCTCAGGACACAACGGACGTGACGAGGTTGGTACTAGGTGGGATCTGAACCAGGGACCCTCGGGTTGCGCACAGCAACTCTCCCACTGCGCCACGTCGCACAATAGTATTTAATAAATTATTTTGACACCAAAAACATGTATTTGCGCCCATTGATTTGCAAAATGTGCACCACACATTATTCTTCTTCGATTACGCTTGCACCTCTTGGTACCCCAGCACCTCCAAAACCCTCAAATCTAGACTCCAAACATCCCAGAATAAGCTAATCCGGTTACTTTTAGACCTCCACCCCAGATCACACCTCAATCCAACCCACTTCTCCAAAGTGGGCTGGCTCAGGGTGGAGGACAGAGTAAAACAACTTGCACTGAGCCTAGTCTATAAAATCCGCTACACCTCCTTGATACCGAAGTACATGTCAAACTACTTCCTTAACGTAAATGACCGCCATAACCACAACACCAGGGGGAGCTCCACAAACCACGTTAAACCCAGATTCCGATCTAACAAAGGTCTTAACTCATTCTCTTTCTATGCCACATCAATGTGGAATGCACTCCCAACAGGTATAAAAGTAAGTGCATCTCTGTATTCCTTCAAAAGCGCTCTAAAACAACACCTCCAGGCAACTTCAACACTTTACTAATACCCTCCTCCATTCACATCCCATCTCCCCGGATTATAAACAACTCAAATGTACTTCTAATGTATATACTTGTTCTTATGCTATGTGAACTCACTATGTTCTCTGCTGGCTGTACATATCCTACTAAATAAGACCTACACTCTTTCAATGTCCACATTTCTCTGTTGATGCAATTGTTGATGACTGAAGTTCTGATATCAACCAAAGCTCCTCATCCCAACCCCCGGATTGTAAATAATGTAAATAATTCAATGTATATACTATGATGATTAACTTGTGTGATGACTGAATTATGTTGATAGTATATATTTGTACCATGAATTGATTAACGTGGAGCCCGACTTAAACAAGTTGAAAAACTTATTCGGGTGTTACCATTTAGTGGTCAATTGTACGGAATATGTATTGTACTGTGCAATCTACTAATAAAAGTATCAATCAAAATATATAGCTGGAAGCAATTTGCAAAAAAATTGCGCATTATACACATTTGCGAAATGCAGTTGCGCATATTGCAAATTGCTCACATTGGTATTGAACCTACAACAAAACGATGGCTCTAAAACCCATTCTGATTCTGAACTAGCGTCGAGCTAACGTTAGCCCCGGTGTGTAGGCGGCGGTTACGCCTCCACATCCGACATACATTAATGTGCTTTTCGGATGCATTTTCCCGTGAAAAAGCACGTTTTTGTACGCCTTTATTCATATAAATGCCTTAAATTAAACCTCGCTAGCTCGCGCTCCCAGCGAAACGGGAAGAGTAATGGCTTTTCCCCAGTAACCGCACAAACTGTTTTTATAAGACAATATAACCGCACAAACTGTTTTTATAAGACTATTTAACCGCACAAACTGTTTTTTAAAAGACAATATAAGGTGAGGTTTGGTTAAAAGAAGATGGCCATTTGAAGAAGTAGGAGTGTTGGCTCACCGACGTAATGGACGCTGACCTGCTGGCCTTTAGTCCCGAACGTCTTCCCTACAAGGTCGGGGGAGGGAAGCATTAAACAGGGTTTGATATAATTAGACAAGAAGATGCATGTTTGTCAAGTATTACCGTCGCCAGGAGTGATGGTTTCTACGGTGACACCCATTGTTCGCTAGGTGAGGATGAGGCCCTCTCACGCGTTCACCGGGGCGGTGGCCGTCTGAGGCACATCCGCTATGCTTCTTCTCCTGCCTTACGACCGCCATCTTGAGGGCGCATTACCGCCATCTTCTGCTCCGGGTGGCGCATTACCGCCATCTTCTGCTCTTTTGTTTTGGGTCGTCTTCTTTTTTCTTTTTTTGTGTGTGTCGTTTTGTTGTTTTGTGTTGTTTTGTTTTGTGTCCTTTTGTTTCGTGTCCTTTTGTTTTGTTTTGTGTGATTTTTTGTGCCATTTTGTTTTCTTTTGTGTCTTTTGTTTTGGGTCGTTTTGTTTTGAGTAATTTTGTGTTGTTTTGTTTTGTGTCGTTTTGTGTCATTTAGTTTTGTTTTGTGTCATTTTGTTTTGTTTTGTGTCGTTTTATTTTGTGACCTTTTGTTTTATTTTTTGTGGGTTTTTTGTGTCGTTTTGTTTTATTTTGTGTCATTTTGTTTTATTTTGTGTTGTTTTATTTTGTGTCATTTAGTTTTGTTTTGTTTAGTTTTGTTTCGTATGGTTTTGTTTTGTTTTGTGTCATTTTGTTTTGTGTCGTTTTGTTTTGTGTCGTTTTATTTTGTGACCTTTTGTTTTGTTTGGTGTCGTTTTGTTTTATTTTGTGTTGTTTTGTTTTATTTTGTGTCATATTGTTTTGTGTCGTCTTGTGTCATTTTGTTTTGTGTGGTTTTGTCTTGTTTTGTGTGGTTTTGTGTCTTTTTGTTTTGTTTTGTGTCGTTTTGTGTCTTTTTGTTTTGTTTTGTGTCTTTTTGTTTTGTTTTGTGTCGTTTTGTTTTGTCTCGTTTTGTTTTGTGTAGTTTTATGTCCTTTTGTTTTGTGTCGTTTTGTTTTGTGTCGTTTTGTGTCATTTTGTTTTGTGTCGTTTTGTTTTGTGTCATTTTGTTTTGTGTCGTTTTGTTTTGTATGGTTTTGTTTTGTGTCCTTTTGTTTAGTTTTGTGTCGTTTTGTGTTGTTTTGTGTCATTTTGTTTTGTGTCGTTTTGTGTCATTTTGTTTTGTTTTGTGTCGTTTTGTTTTGTGTCATTTTGTTTAGTTTTGTGTCGTTTTTTGTGTGTCTTTGTGTCGTTTTGTTTTGTGTTATTTTGTTTTGTTTTGTGTCCTTTTGTGTCCTTTTGTTTTGCTTTGTGTCGTTTTTTTTTTTGTTTCGTTTTAATTGAACAATTGTACAAACAAACATATATTCAGAATGTACACAAATTCAAAGGCACTTTCATCATAACAATTTTTAACATCCACCAGGTTGAGCAAATACTGTCTAACAAAAAATATGTCAAGGAAAGAGAATACAAGCAAGTATCCATCAATCCATCCATTTCTACCGCTTATTCCGTTTGGAATGGGGGCTGCGTGAGGGGGGGGGGGGGCTGGTGCCTATCTCAGCTACAATCGGGGGGAGGCGGTGAACACCCTGGACAATTTGCCACCTCATTGCAGTACAAGCAAGTAAAAATTGAATAATAAAAGAAAAAAAATATTAAAAGAAAAATAATGGAGGCAGCACGGTAAGAGAGGGGTTAGTGCGTCTGCCTCACAATACAAAGGCCCGAGTAGTCCTGGGTTCAATCCCAGGCTCTGGATCTTTCTGTGTGGAGTTTGCATGTTCTCCCCGTGACTGCGTGGGTACTCCGGCTTCCTCCCACCTCCAAAGACATGCACCTGGGGATAGGCCCCTCCCACCTCCAAAGACATGCACCTGGGGATAGGACCCTCCCACCTCCAAAGACATGTACCTGGGGATAGGCCCCTCCCACCTCCAAAGACATGCACCTGGGGATAGGCCCCTCCCACCTCCAAAGACATGTACCTGGGGATAGGCCCCTCCCACCTCCAAAGACATGCACCTGGGGATAGGACCCTCCCACCTCCAAAGACATGTACCTGGGGATAAGCCCCTCCCACCTCCAAAGACATGCACCTGGGGATAGGCCCCTCCCACCTCCAAAGACATGTACCTGGGGATAGGCCCCTCCCACCTCCAAAGACATGCACCTGGGGATAGGCCCCTCCCACCTCCAAAGACATGTACCTGGGGATAGGCCCCTCCCACCTCCAAAGATATGCACCTGGGGATAGGCCCCTCCCACCACCAAAGACATGCACCTGGGGATAGGCCCCTCCCACCTCCAAAGATATGCACCTGGGGATAGGCCCCTCCCACCTCCAAAGATATGCACCTGGGGATAGGCCCCTCCCACCTCCAAAGATATGCACCTGGGGATAGGCCCCTCCCACCTCCAAAGACATGTACCTGGGGATAGGCCCCTCCCACCTCCAAAGATATGCACCTGGGGATAGGCCCCTCCCACCACCAAAGACATGCACCTGGGGATAGGCCCCTCCCACCTCCAAAGATATGCACCTGGGGATAGGCCCCTCCCACCTCCAAAGATATGCACCTGGGGATAGGCCCCTCCCACCTCCAAAGATATGCACCTGGGGATAGGCCCCTCCCACCTCCAAAGACATGCACCTGGGGATAGGTTGATTGGCAACACTAAACGGTCCCTAGTGTGTGAATGTGAGTGTGAATGTTGTCTGTCTATCAGTGTTGGCCCGGCGATGAGGTGGCGACTTGTCCAGGGTGTACGCCGTCTTCCGTCCGATTGTAGCTGAGATAGGCACCAGCGCCCCCCGCGACCCCAAAGGGAATAAGCGGTAGAAAATGGATGGATGGATGGATGGAAAAATAATGGTAATGGAATGAGAATCAGCACCTTGTGGTTAGAGTGTCCGCCCTGAGATCGGTTCATCGTGAGTCCAAACCCCGGCCGAGTCATACCAAAGACTATAAAACCCGTTATCTCCCTGCTTGACACTCAGCATCAAAGGTTGGAATTGGGGGTTGAATCACCAAAAATTATCCCTGGGCGTGGCCACCGCTGCTGCTCACTGCTCCCCTCACCTTCCAGGGGGGTGATCAAGGGTGATGGGTCAAATGCAGACAATAATTTCACCACACCTCGTGTGTGACAATCACACAATAGGCCTACTGAAATGAGATGTTCTTATTTAAACGGGGATAGCAGCTCCATTCTATGTGTCATACTTCATCATTTTGCGATATTGCCATATTTTTGCTGAAAGGATTTAGTAGAGAACATCGAGGATAAAGTTCGCAACCTTTGGCCGCTAATAAAAAGCTTTGCCTGTACCGGAAGTAGCAGACGATGTGTGTGTGACCTCACGGGTTGTAGGGCTCCTCACACCCTAACATTGTTTACAATCATGGCCACCAGCAGCGAGAGCGATTCGGACCGAGAAAGCGACAATTTACCCATTAATTTGAGTGAGGATGAAAGATTTGTGGATGAGGAAAGTGAGAGTGAAGGACAAAAAAAAAAAAGTATAAATAAATAAAAAATAAATGGGGCGGCATAGCTCGGTTGGTAGAGCGGCCGTGCCAGCAACTTGAGGGTTGCAGGTTCGATTCCCGCTTCTGTCATCCAAATCACTGCCGTTGTGTCCTTGGGCAAGACACTTTACCCACCTGCTCCCAGTGCCACCCACACTGGTGTAAATGTAACTTAGATATTGGGTTTCACTATGTAAAGCGCTTTGAGTCACTAGAGAAAAGCGCTATATAAAATATAATTCACTAATTCAAAAATAAATAAATAAGTGAAATAAAGTGAATTATATTTATATAGCGCTTTTTTGTCTAGTGATTCAAAGCGCTTTACATAGTGAAACCCAATATCAATTTTTTTTTACATTTAAAGCAGTGTGGGTGGCACTGGGAGCAGGTGGGTAAAGTGTCTTGCCCAAGGACACAATGGCAGTGACTAGGATGGGGGAAGCAGGATTCGAACCTGCAACCCTCAAGTTGCTGGCACGGCCGCTCTACCAACCGAGCTATGCCACCCCACAAATAAATAAAGGCGAGGGCAGTGGGAGCGATTCAGATGTTATTAGACACATTTACTAGGATATTTCTGGAAAATCCCTTATCTGCTTATTGTGTTACTAGTGTTTTAGTGAGATTATCTGGTACCTGAAAGTCGGAGGGGTGTGGTGACCTCCCACTTCCAAAGACATGCACCTGGGGGTAGGCCCCTCCCACCTCCAAAGACATGCACCTGGGGATAGGTTGATTGGCAACATTAAATTGGCCTTAGTGTGTGAATGTTGTCTGTCTATCTGTGTTGGCCCTGCGATGAGGTGGAGACTTGTCCAGGGTGTACCCCGCCTTCCGCCCGATTGTAGCTGAGATAGGCGCCAGCGGCCCCCGCGACCCCGAAAGGGAATAAGCGGTAGAAAAATGGATGGATGGATGGATAGAACTTCAGAATACAAATCGTATTAAAAAGAAAAAGAGACTTATTACACTTAAAGAATTTTAGTCCTACTTAAAAATGCACGCATTTTGTTGTATTCAGTGTTAA
This sequence comes from Nerophis ophidion, assembly GCF_033978795.1. Taxonomy (NCBI): domain Eukaryota; kingdom Metazoa; phylum Chordata; class Actinopteri; order Syngnathiformes; family Syngnathidae; genus Nerophis; species Nerophis ophidion. The sequence goes on from NC_084624.1 coordinate 54,733,260, forward strand.
AACATAAATACATTTTAAAATATTTGGCTCTCTCAGGCCAAAAGGTTCCTGACCCCTGGGCTAGGCGCTCGATGAGTCAACACGTGCGTCGCTTGCATTTGTCGAAGGTTGGTACAGATTGTTGTCGAAATACATGTTGGATACGCTTCCTCGTTGTGTGCCCTTTAAAAAATAACAAACAATCGTGTTTTTTTTATAATTGTTGCTGAGATTGTCCGATCCCGCGGCTTACTTACATCTCTTCGGCAGTTAAAGAGGTCAAACCCGGCGTCCCGATCCAGAACGTTGTTACTTGCAGCGTCTGCCCGGCTTCTGAAGAAACATAACAAATGACAATCCCTGAATATAATTGCTCTACGTTCGTATCTCGTACTTGGCCCAGTGCTCCCTGTTCAGCCACAGGAGGAAGAAGACGATGACGACGCCTGCAAGGAGAGTCAGACCCACCGCCAGGCCGATGGACAACATATCTGCAGAGAGATCACAAGGTGAGCCATCTCTATTTTCAGGAAAATGAATTGATTGATTGATTGATACTTTTATTAGTAGATTGCACAGTACAGTACATATTCCGTACAATTGACCACTAAATGGTAACACCCCAATAAGTTTTTCAACTTGTTTAATCACTTCATGGTAGAAAGTGTGCGTTACCAGTGTAATTATCAACGACAGGATCAGTGGTGGGTTCTGGATCGCAGGATCCATGAAAGATCTTGATATCATCCAGGGCAACGTCGCCGCCAGCCTCCTCCCCCCTGTGATATGCGAACGCAAACTGGGGAAAGTTTTAGGAGTGAGTTAGAACGATTGATATCTATCTAAAGCAGGGGTAGGGAACCTATGGCTCTAGAGCCAGATGTGGCTCTTTTGATGACTGCATCTGGCTCTCAGATAAATCTTAGCTGACATTGCTTAACGCGATAATTATGAATAATTTCGCTTGCTAAAAATAACGTGGGAAATATAAAACATTCTCATGTATTTATATCCATCCATCCTGTTCAAGAAGTCGCATTAATGGTAAGAAGTATTTTATGTCACGATGGGGGGGGTTACAGCTTGCTCCCAGGAAGGCAGACGGACTACTCAGGACATGGCATTTAGGTAAAAACATGATTTAATTTTAACTAAAAAAATATACAAACAAAAATCGCTCACAGCGTAGGCACAACTCGGGCTAAAGAAAAAAGCTAACGGATAAACAGACTATGAACATAAATCAAACTTGGCATGGCATGAAGCACAAAACTATGGCAAGGCATGAAACAAGTCAGCACAGGGCGACTGACTGGCAAAGACGAGCTTAAATACTGCCTGTGATTAGTGCTCGGGAAGCAGGTGAGCGAGCATTTTGTCCACCCGAGACAGGTGGACAAAATGAGTAACCAAGGAAACCAGACAAGGGAATGGAAAAAAAAACAGGAACTTAAAGAGTCCAAAAGACAAACAGCACATGGCCAAACAAAAACATGATCAACATACATTACCTTTTATTTATTATTGGTTAGCTTCAGAATAACAATGTTATTAAAAAGAATAAGAGACTTATTATACTCTAAAATGTTGGTCTTACTTAAAAATGCACGCATTTAGTTGTATTCAGTGTTAAAAAATATGATATGGCTCTCACGGAAATACATTTTGAAATATTTGGCTTTCATGGCTCTCTCAGCCAAAAAGGTTCCCGACCCCTGATCTAAATCGAATATGTAAATATCTCATTACCCAGAATGCCTCGTCAGCCTCAACAAACAGATTGGCCTTCAGCCACTTGTCTCCCTTGTTTCCAAACTCGACCCACGTCTGAACGCCCGCCTCGTTGCCGCTGGCGTGTGTTTTCCTACACGACAAAACAAGTCATGGGAATTCATTTGGGGGGGAAAAAAAAAAAAAAACGACAACAGCGGCGCCTGAAAGATGGCTGACCTGTCGTTTACGTAAACTCGCAGGGTACCGACATGAGGGCCAAACATGTGGTACCAGAATTCAAGACAGTGGCCCCTAGTGGCCGGTTGGAGCACTTCGCCGATAAGGAAGGAGGCGTCGCCCCGTTGACCCACTGAGCTGTCCACGTAGAGGTAGGAACCTGAGGGAAGATGAGTCAAATAATCAAGTTGTATTGTTGTTCCAACAGGATTGTGATTCATAAGAAGAAGAAGAATAATACAAATAAATACAAACCCCGTTTCCATATGAGTTGGTAAATTGTGTTAGATGTAAATATAAACAGAAAACAATGATTTGCAAATCCTTTTCAAGCCATATTCAGTTGAATATGCTACAAAACAACATATTTCATGTTCAAACTGATAAACATTATTATTGTTTTGCAAATAATCATTAACTTTAGAATTTGATGCCAGCAACACGTGACAAAGAAGTTGGGAAAGGTGGTAATAAATACTGATATAGTTGAGTAATGCTCATCAAACACTTATTTGGAAAATCCCACAGGTGTGCAGGCTAATTGGGAACAGGTGGGTGCCATGATTGGCTATAAAAGCAGCTTCCATGAAATGCTAAGTAATTCACAAACAAGAATGGGGTGAGGGTCACCACTTTGTAAGCAAATTGTCCAACAGTTTTAGAACAACATTTCTCAACGAGCTATTGCAAGGAATTTAGGGATTTTACCATCTATGGTCCGTAAAATCACCAAAAGGTTCAGAGAATCTGGAGAAATCACTGCACAAAGGGGATGATATTACGGACCTTCCATCCCTCAGGCGGTACTACATCAAAAACCGACATCAGTGTGTAAAGGATATCACCACATGGGCACAGGAACACTTCATAAAACCACTGTCAGTAACTACAGTTGGTCGCTACATCTGTAAGTGCAAGTTAAAACTCTACTATACAAAGCCAAAGCCATTTATCAACAACACACAGGAACGCCTCCGGTTTCTCTGGGCCCGAGATCATCTAAGATGGACTGATGCAAAGTGTTCTGTGGTCTGACGAATCCACATTTCAAATCATATTTGGAAACTGTGGACGTGGTGTCCTCCGGAACGAAGAGGAAAATAACCATCCGGATTGTTATAGGCGCAAAGTTCAAAAGCCAGCATCTGTGATGGTATGGGGGTGTATTAGTGCCCAAGGCATGGGTAACTTACACATGTGTGATGGTATGGGGGTGTATTAGTGCCCAAGGCATGGGTAACTTACACATCTGTCAAGGCACCATTAATGCCGAATGGTCCATACAGGTTTTGGAGCAACATATGTTGTCATCCAAGCAACGTTAACATGGACGCCCCTGCTTATTTCAGCAAAACAATGCCAAGACACGTGTTACAACAGCGTGGTTTCGTAGTAAAAGAGTGCGGGTACTTTCCTGGCCCGCCTGCAGTCCAGACATGTCTCCCATCGAAAGTGTGGCGCATTATGAAGCGTAAAATACGACAACAAGACCCCGGACTGTTGAACAACTTAAGCTGTACATCAAGCAAGAATGGGAAAGAATTCCACTTTCAAAGCTTAAACAATTAGTTTCCTCAGTTCCCAAACATTTATTGAGTGTTGTTAAAAGAACAGGTGATGTAACACAGTGGTGAACATGCCCTTTCCCAACTACTTTGGCACATGTTGCAGCCATGAAATTTTAAGTTAATTATTATTTGCAAAAAAAAATTAAAAATATGAACTTGAACATCAAATATCTTATCTTTGTAGTGCATTCAACTGAATATGGGTTGAAAATGATTTGCAAATCATTGTATTCCGTTTATATTTACATCTAACACAATTTCCCAACACATATGGAAACTGGGTTTGTATATGGGTTATGTATGGTAAAATGGTTTATTCTTAAATATTGCTTTTCTACCTTCAAGGTACTCACTGACACTATTTCCACATTCACCCATTCACACTCTAATGGCGGGAGCTGCCATGCAAGGCCCTAAGCACCACCCATCAGGAGCGAGGGTGAAGTGTCTTGCTCAAGGACACAACGGACGTGACGAGGTTGGTGGAAGGTGGGGATCGAACAAGGAACCCTAAGGGTGCAGGCACGTCCACTCCCCTCAAAGCGCCACGCCACCCCCAATAATAACAACATGTTTATGAGCAGGGTTGTCTCGATACCAATATTTTGGCACCGGTACCAAAATGTATGTCAATACTTTTAAAAACAAAGGAGACCACAACAAGTGTCATTATTGGCTTCATTGGTCTGTGGTAGAGATGCGCGGATAGGCAATTATGTCATCCGCATCCGCATCACCAAAGTCGTCATCCACCCGCCGTCCACCCGAACCAACATTTTATCAGACCCGTACCCGCCCGCCAGCCGCCCCCTGAAATTCATCAGAGGTTGTCCGCCTTTACCGCTCACAGAGTTATTTAAACCTGTTTCACAGAGTAATGATGACAATTGGAGCCGCCAACGTTCCCGCAGCTATCCAATAGCGTTCATCCTGATTACAAGAATATGGGCGTGCTGTGAGGCTATTGCCTTAGACACCTTCAACAACATGTACGAACCGATTGTTAGTCCGGCAACATGTTGTGTGCAGGCTCCGCAATCACACGTATGAGATTGAAAGGCATACTGAGTGACACAGAGTACACTGATGGTTGTGATATAAACAACTTTAACACTTACTATTATGCGCCACGCTGTGAAGCCACACCCAACAAGATTGACAAACACATTTCGGGAGAACATCCTCACAGTAACACAACATAAACGCAACACAACAAATACCCATAATCCTTTGTATCCGTGACGCACCCTGAATAAATTTTACACCCCCACGCCCCCAAGCCCGCCCACCTTACCAACGCACGGGGGGGGGGGGGGGGGGGCGGGGTTTGCTGCTAGCGGAGTGTATAAAATAGTCAGGAAGTGTCATGAATACAAAGGATTATGAGTATTTGTTGTGTTGCGTTTATGTTGTGTTACTGTGAGGATGTTCTCCCGAAATGTGTTTGTCGTTCTTAATTGGTGTGGCTTCACAGCGTGGCGCATATTACTAAGAGTGTTACAATTGTTTCTATCACAACCATTAGTGTACTCTGTGTCACCCAGTATGCCTTGCAGTCGTGTGCGTGGGTCTGTGGAAGTCACACACAACATGATGCTGGACTGACAAGCAGATAGTACATGTTGTAGTAGGCGACAAAGCCAGTGGCTTCATAGCACGCACTAATACTTATTAACTGGATGACTACCGGCAGCCATTCAGGAGAATATTAGCGTCTCCTATTGTCTTCTTCGCTTTATGACACGGGTCTTAAATGGCTCTTTGAATGGCAAAGGGTACCGATCACAGAACCATGCATATCAAATATTTCCGGATGGTTCAACCACCACCCGCCCGAATCTAATTAAAATCTATGTTTTCGTCATGTCAACCGCCCGACCCGCAGTTTATCCGCGGACTCCGCAGATGAGACCGAAAACCGTGCATCTGTAGTCTGTGGTTTCAGAAAAATCCATCCATCCATCTTAGGGCAGCAGCTTAAAGGGGAACATTATCACCAAACCTATGTAACTGTCAATATATACCTTAATGTTGCAGAAATAAGACCATATATCTTTTAACCGATTTCTGAACTCTAAATGGGTGAATTTTGGTGAATTAAACGCCTTTCTGTTTATCGCTCTCGTCAGAACGTGACGTCACCTAGGTAATAAAGCCGCCATTTTCTTAAACACATTACAAACACCACGTCTCAGCTCTGTCATTTTCTGTTTTTTCAACTATTTTCTGGAACCTTGGAGACATCATGCCTGGTGGGTGTGTTGTCGGAGGGTGTAACAACACTAACAGGGAGGGATTCAAGTTGCACCACTGGCCCAAAGATGCCAAAGTGGCAAGAAATTGGACAAAATTTGTTCAAAATACGAGGGTGTGGGGAAAGCCGACGAAATGGTCAGTCGTTTTTTCCGCGCACTTTACCGACGAAAGCTATGCTACTACAGAGATGGCAAGATTGTGTGGATATCCTGCGACACTCAAAGCAGATGCATTTCCAACGATAAAGTCAAAGAAATCTGCCGCCAGACCCCCATTGAATGTGCCAGAGTGTCTGCACATTTGACCGGCGATGCTAAGACAGACATGGCACAGAGATGTATGGATAACCTGCAGATGCATTTGCAACGATGAAGTCAACTAAATCCCAAAGGTGAGTTTTGTTGATGTTGTTGACTTATGTGCAAATCAGACATATTTGGTCGCGGCATGACTGCCAGCTAATCGGTGCTAACATTCAATTTAGGCTAGCTGTATGTACATTTGAAACTATATTTACATCCAGCGTTTCCCTCCAACCACATTTAATGCCAAACAAACACTTACCAATCGATGGATTTAGGTTTATCCAGTGTCACAAGATGCGAAACTTCCGATCGTTGGTCTGCACATTTTACCGGCGATGCTAAGGCAAACATGGCCGAATAGCGTCAATAGCTATTCGCTCAATAGCTTCAGTTTCTTCTTCAATTTGGTATGATAGATATATTAAAAAAGTGTATTTCTGTCTGTCATCCTGTCGTACATTTTTTTTCCTCTTACGGAAGGTTTTTTGAAGAGAATAAAAGATGAAAAAAAACACTAAATCGAACGGTTTAAAAGAGGAGAAAACACGAAAAAAATTAAAATTTAATCTTAAAACATAGTTTATCTTCAATTTGGACTTTTAAAATTCAAAATTCAACCGAAAAAATGAAGAGAAGAACTAGCTAATTCGAATCTTTTTGAAAAGATTTAAAAAATAATTTATGGGACATCATTAGTAAATTTTACTGATTAAGATTAATTTTAGAATTTTGATGACATGTTTTAAATAGGTTAAAATCCAATCTGCACTTTGTTAGAATATATAACAAATTGAACCAAGCTATATTTCTAACAAAGACAAATCATTATTTCTTCTAGATTTTCCAGAACAAAATTTTTAAAAGAAATTCAAAAGACTTTGAAATAAGATTTAAATTTGATTCTACAGATTTTCTATATTTGCAAACATATTTTTATTTTGAATTTTAATCATAATAAGTTTGAAGAAATATTTCACAAATATTCTTTGTCGAAAAAACAGAAGCTAAAATGAAGAATTCAATTAAAATGTATTTTATTATTCTTTACAATACAAAAAAATGAACTTACTTGAACATTGATTTAAATTGTCAGGAAAAAAGAGGAAGGAATTTAAAAGGTAAAAAGGTATATGTGTTTAAAAATCCTAAAATCATTTTTAAGGTTGTATTTTTTTCTCTAAAATTGTCTTTCTGAAAGTTATAAGAAGCAAAGTAAAAAAAAAAATAATTTATTTAAACAAGTGAAGACCAAGTCTTTAAAATATTTTCTTGGATTTTGAAATTCTATTTGAGTTTTGTCTCTCTTAGAATTAAAAATGTCGAGCAAAGCGAGACCAGCTTGCTAGTAAATAAATACAATTTAAAAAATAGAGGCAGCTCACTGGTAAGTGCTGCTATTTGAGCTATTTTTAGAACAGGCCAGCGGGCGACTCATCTGGTCCTTACGGGCGACCTGGTGCCCGCGGGCACCACTTTGGTGACCCCTGGGTTAGAGTGTCCGCCCTGACATGGGTAGGTTGTGAGTTCAAACCCCGGCCGAGTCATAGCAAAGACTACACAAATGGGAGCCATTACCTCCCTGCTTGGTACTCTGCAGCAAGGGTTGGAATTGGGGGTTAAAGCACCAAAAATGATTTCCGGGCGCGACCTCCCACTGCTCCCCTCACCTCCCAGGTGGTGGAACAAGGGGGTGGGTTCAAGTCTGGGGGTTCTAAGCGTTTAACTTTATCTAATATATTGTTGTATGTGATATATGACTTCTATTACTTTGGTGTTTGTGGAATATGACATTTGTTGCATTGTTTGTTGTAAGTGATGTATGACATCTGTTGTGTTCGGGCAAGCTCAGAGTTAATGTATTTGTCGTAAAGGTCCAGGGGGTCAACAAGGGGATGGGTCAAATGCGGAGGACTCTAATTTCACCACACGCAGTGTGTGTGTGTGTGTGTGTGTGTGTGACAATCATTAGAAATTTAACTGTAAGGCCTACTGAAATGAGATGTTCTTATTTAAACGTGGATAGCAGCTCCATTCTATGTGTCATACTTCATCATTTCGCGATATTGCCATATTTTTGCTGAAAAGGATTTAGTAGAGAACATCCACGATAAAGTTCGCAACTTTTGGTCGCTAATAAAAAAGCCTTGCCTGTACCGGAAGTAGCAGACGATGTGCGCGTGAGGTCACAGGTTGTGGAGCTCCTCACATCTGAACATTGTTTACAATCATGGCCACCAGCAGTAAGAGCTATTCGGACCAAGAAAGCAACAATTTCCCCATTAATTTGAGCGAGGATGAAAGATTTGTGGATGAGGAAAGTTAGAGTGAGGCACTAAAAAAAAATCCATCCATCCATCCATTTTCTACCGCTTTTTCCCTTTCGGGGTCGCGGGGGGCGCTGGCGCCTATCTCAGCTACAATCGGGCGGAAGGCGGGGTACGCCCTGGACAAGTCGCCACCTCATCGCAGGGCCAACACAGAAAGACAGACAACATTCACACTCACATTCACACACCAGGGACCATTTAGTGTTGCCAATTAACCTATCCCCAGGTGCATGTCTTTGGAAGTGGGAGGAAGCCGGAGTACCCGGAGGGAACCCACGCAGTCACGGGGAGAACATGCAAACTCCACACAGAAAGATCCTCAGCCTGGATTTTGAACCCAGGACTGCAGGACCTTCGTATTGTGAGGCAGACGCACTAACCCCTCTGCCACCGTGAAGCCCTAAAAAAAAAAAAATAAAAAATAAAAAGTGACAGCTCCGAGCGTCGGCAGTGGGTGCGTTTCAGAAGTAATTAGACACATTTACTTGTATAATTCTGGAAAATCCCTGATCTACTTATTGTGTTAATAGTATTTTAGTGAGGTTAGACAGACATTCCTGAAAGTCGGATGGCTGCGGTGAACGCCGGTGTCTCTGAGAGAAGCCAATGGAGGAGCCAAGATCACAGCTGCCTTTTGGACAGCTGCTGCAGGAGGACGCATAATCCACTGATGTCTCCGGTAAGAGCCGACTTAATATCACAATTTTCCCCATCCAAAAACTTGCTGGTTGACGTAGAGCAATGGTTCCCAAACTTTTGCAGGCTGGCGCCCCCTTGGCTCCCCATGCACACACACACACACACACACACACACACACACACACACACACACACAGGTACAAAGTCATATACATTGGTAACAATATATATGAGTGAATGCCCCACCCTAACCAGCTCAACTCAACACAACACGGCGCATTCTGGCGAGTCCCCAATTTCATGTTGACTTGAACTCAAGATGATGTTGACCGCCAGAATGCGGTTTTTATTATAAGATAAAATTCTGAACATTACAAGCTTGAAATTACAAACCTGAGCTTTTGCTTTTGTAGTCTATGCTGTTGGATCTGACTGGGCCAGAGCGGCGTGTGGTAAGCGGACCCTGATGCGTCGTCCACTGACTCGTCCTGCTGCACGTGTTGTGTACAAACCGTCAAACAAACGTTCGAACTTCTGACTTCGACTTCGGACTGCCGCCCCCCTACCGCCCCCTTCTTCCTCACCGCCCCCCCAGATCTTTCCACCGCCCTGGGGGCGGTACCGCCCACTTTGGGAACCACTGACGTAGAGAAACATGTTCGCTTGACCGCTCTGTGTTAAAGCTTCACAACAAACAAAGAAACACAGACTGTGTTTCGCTGCTAAAGGCAGCTGCAATCCACCAACAGCATTCTTCTTTGACGTCTCCATTATTAATTGAACAAATTGCAAAAGATTCATCAACACAGATGTCCACATTTACTCTAGCCTTTAAATAGACCTCCTTTTTAGACCAGTTGATCTGCCGCTTCTTTTCTTTCTCCTATGTCCCCCCCTCCCTTGTGGAGGGGGTCCGGTCCGATGACCATGGATGAAGTACTGGCTGTCCAGAGTCGAGACCCAGGATGGACCGCTCGTCGGGACCCAGGATGGACCGCTCGCCTGTATCGGTTGGGGACATCTCTACGCTGCTGATCCGCTTGAGATGGTTTCCTGTGGACGGGACTCTCGCTGCTGTCTTGGATCCGCTTTGAACTGAACTCTCGCGGCTGTGTTGGAGCCACTATGGATTGAACTTTCACAGTATCATGTTAGACCCGCTCCACATCCATTGCTTTCGGTCCCCTAGAGGGGGGGGGTTGCCCACATCTGAGGTCCTCTCCAAGGTTTCTCATAGTCAGCATTGTCACTGGCGTCCCACTGGATGTGAATTCTCCCTGCCCACTGGGTGTGAGTTTTCCTTGCCCTTTTGTGGGTTCTTCCGAGGATGTTGTAGTCGTAATGATTTGTGCAGTCCTTTGAGACATTTGTGATTTGGGGCTATATAAATAAACATTGATTGATTGATTGATTGATACTGTGTAATTATGCAATGAAAAGAGACGACTTTTAGCCGTAAGCGGTGCTGGGCTAATATGTCCGCTACAACACGAGACGACACAAACACACGTCATCATTCGGCGATATTTTCAATAAGAAACTCCGCTGGAAATTTAAAATTGCATTTTAGTAAACTAACTTGGCCGTATTGTCATGTGTTGCAATGTTAATATTTCATCATTGATATATAAACTATCAGACTGCGTGGTCGCTAGTAGTGGCTTTCAGTAGGCCTTTAACTTGAATAAATAAGAGACACACTTTGTTGGAGACAAACACAACTCTTCAGCATTAAAGCCACAGACACACATAACATGTTTCTAGTAAAGCTTACTAAAAAAAAAACGTATAAACTGTGAAAACATCATATAAAAACTTAACAGTACACTGCTGTTGCCCCTGACAGGAAGACTAACCGTGTGGCGTGTGTGTGGTGTGATCCACGCTGGGTCCTGTGTTGGGGTTCGGGGAGGCCCCCATCCCTCGGAGCCAGTCGCCTTGGTCTATGGATCCCCTCACGTTGGTCCAGCTGCACATGTCCATCTCAAAGTCGCAGGTGCCGGGCGGGGGGCAGTTGGTGTCTATCAGGTGGACGTCATCAAAAGCCATGTCGCCCTCCAGGGTGGGACCGCTCTTCACACCTTCCACCACCAGCTAAGACAGACGGATAGTAAGATCACTGCTCAGCTTCTTCGGATTATGCCTGCACATTTCGGTCCGGCTCTGCTATTTGCTGTCTTGCATAGCACAGGACTGCATGTGGGACTTAAAGATTCCTTCACACCTGGGGGGTTTGCTCCTTTCGTGGCATGATTAATTGATTGATTGATACTTTTATTAGTAGATTGCCGAGTTCAGTACATATTCCGTACAATTGACCACTAAATGGTAACACCCCAATAAGTTTTTCAACTTGTTTAAGTCGGGGTCCACGTTAATCAATTCATGGTACAAATATATACTATCAACATAATACTGTCATCACACAAGTTAATCATCATAGTATATACATTGAATTATTTACATTATTTACAATCCGGGGGTTGGGATGAGGAGCTTTGGTTGATATCAGAACTTCAGTCATCAACACAGAAATGGACATTGAAACAGTGTAGGTCTTACTTAGTAGGATATCTTGGCTGGGTGAGCAGGTGTCGGACACCTCAGTCACCTTGGACGTATCCTCGCTCATCCATGCGGACTGGACATTGGCCGAGAGTGGAGTCGGCTGTCTTGGTTGCTTTGTTGGGTCTGCTCCTGTCTCTGGCCATGCTCCCTCCTCCCCAGCGAACGATGGCGTGGAACACCACAGAGGCCACCACAGTGGATATGTTTCTTTTACTTTTTATTCATGTGTGTATGTAGAAGTGTCTGCTTGTATCTGCTGCTTTAATGTCTTTAATGTCCTCTGTGTTCTTTGATGTTTGATGTTTCCCTCTTACACACATGGAAGAGGGATGTGTACTATGGCTATGAGTTGTTGTTTTCCCTTGGCCTCAGTCTGGACCCTCTCTCCAGGGCCTAGGCTAAGACCGATTTTTTATTTTTTTATTTTATTTTAATCTTCTATCTTTTAATCCCCCCCCTTGTTTACCTGTATGTCATCTTTTTTGTAAGGGGCGCTGGAAGCCGGCAGACCCGTCAGCGATCCTGTTCTGTCTCCCTGTAATGTTTGTCTGATCTTGAATGGGATTGTGCTGAAAATTGTAATTTTCCTGAAGGAACTCTCCTGACGGAATAAATAAAGTACTATCTAATCTACTATCTAATCTAATGTACAGCCAGCAGAGAACATAGTGAGTTCAGATAGCATAAGAGCAAGTAAATACATTAGAAGTACATTTGATTATTTACCTTAGGTTATTTACAGTCTGGGGAGATGGGATGTGAATGGAGGAGGGTGTTGTTTTAGAGCGGTTTTGAAGGAGGATAGAGATGCACTTACTTTTATACCTGTTGGGAGTGCATTCCACATTGATGTGGCATAGAAAGAGAATGAGTTAAGACCTTTGTTAGATCGGAATCTGGGTTTAACGTGGTTTGTGGAGCTCCCCCTGGTGTTGTGGTTATGGCGGTCATTTACGTTAAGGAAGTAGTTTGACATGTACTTCAGTATCACGGAGGTGTAGCTGATTTTATAGACTAGGCTCAGTGCAAGTTGTTTTACTCTATTCAAATACTCCGAAGCAAAATGCAGCCTGCACTCTGCTGGGTTTAATACTTGAGTGGGTTTTTATATGCTGCTTGCTAGTTGCAGATGATGTGGTCCTGATGGCTTCATCTGGCAGGGATCTTCAGCTCTCACTGGATCGGTTCGCAGCCGAGTGTGAAGCGACCGGATTGAGAATCAGCACCTCCAAGTCCGAGTCCATGGTTCTCGCCCGGAAAAGGGTGGAGTGCCATCTCCGGGTTGGGGAGGAGACCCTGCCCCAAGTGGAGGAGTTCAAGTACCTAGGAGTCTTGTTCACGAGTGAGGGAAGAGTGGATGGTGAGATCGACAGGCGGATCGGTGCGGCGTCTTCAGTAATGCGGACGCTGTACCGATCCGTTGTGGTGAAGAAGGAGCTGAGCCGGAAGGCAAAGCTCTCAATTTACCGCTCGATCTACGTTCCCATCCTCACCTATGGTCATGAGCTTTGGGTTATGACCGAAAGGATAAGATCACGGGTACAAGCGGCCCAAATGAGTTCGGGTCTCTCCCTTAGAGATAGGGTGAGAAGCTCTGCCATCCGGGAGGAACTCAAAGTAAAGCCGCTGCTCCTCCACATGGAGAGGAGCCAGATGAGGTGGTTCGGGCATCTGGTCAGGATGCCACCTGAACGCCTCCCTAGGGAGGTGTTTAGGGCACGTCCAACCGGTAGGAGGCCACGGGGAAGACCCAGGACACGTTGGGAAGACTATGTCTCCCGGCTGGCCTGGGAACGCCTCGGGATCCCCCGGGAAGAGCTAGACGAAGTGGCTGGGGAGAGGGAAGTCTGGGTTTCCCTGCTTAGGCTGTTGCCCCCGCGACCCGACCTCGGATAAGCGGAAGAAGATGGATGGATGGAGTTATCACAAAGCTTGGCAAATAGACTTGACAGACACAACTCAAATATTCCAGCGCAAAATATTTAGTTTATTTTCATGTTTCGCTATTTTTACCAATTTCGATTTCAAATAAAGCTCATACAATAGACTTTTAAAGAGCTTTCGTATCGCTTTAGATCCACTATGGACTGGACTTTCACGATACTATGCTAGATCCACTCGACTTCCTTCCATTGCACCGGTCGAAATGGGGGGGGGGGTTTGAACCGAAGATGTCGTGGCTTGTGCAGACCTTTGAGACACTCGTGATTTCGGGCTAATTAAGTAAACATTGATTGATTGATCCGTGACATATGACACTACGTGACAAAACTCAAACGTTACAAAACCAAATGTCTGCTGGGTTGAGTATTTTGTTAATATTCACATTATCACAATTATTACAATTTCAAAAGGGTTAAAAACAATAAAAATCAGTTCCCAGTGGCTTGTTTTATTTTTTGAAGTTTTTTTCAAAATTTTACACCTCCCGGAATATCCCTAAAAAAGCTTTAAAGTTCTTGATTTTCGCTATTTGCAATGCCACTATCCATTTCCCTGTGACGTCATACAGTGCTGCCAATACAAACAACATGGCGGTTAGCACAGCAAGATATAGCGACATTAGCTCGTATTCAGACTCGGATTTCAGCGGCTTAAGCGATTCAACAGATTACGCATGTATTGAAACAGATGGTCAGAGTATGGAGGCAGATAGCAAAAACGAAATTGAAGAAGAAATTGAAGCTATTGAGCGAATAGCTATTGACGCTATTCGGCCATAGCGTGGGTGTACCTAATGAAGTGACCCATAGCATGGCTGCCTTATTAGCATCGCCGGTAAAATGTGCGGACCAAACCATCAGGACTTTCGCATCTTGTGACACTGGAGCAACTTAAATGCGTCGATTGGTAAGTGTTTGTTTCGCATTAAATGTGGCTATCTAGTTTCAAATGTACATACAGCTAGCATAAATAGCATGTTAGCATTGATTAGCATAGCATGTTAGCATCGATTAGCTGGCAGTCATGCCGTGACCAAATATGTGTGATTAGCACATAAGTCAACAACATCAACAAAACTCACCTTTGTGATTTTGTTGACTTAATGGTTGCAAATGCATCTGCAGGTTATCCATACATCTCTGTGCCATGTCTGTCTTAGCATCGCCGGTCAAATGTGAAGACACTCTGGTACATTCAATGGGGGTCTGGCGGCAGATTTCTTGCCAGTGGTGCAACTTGAATCCCTCCCTGTTAGTGTTGTTACACCCTCCGACAACACACCCACCAGGCATGATGTCTCCAAGGTTCCAAAAAACGGAAAATAACAGAGCTGAGACCCGGTGTTTGTAATGGGAAAATGAAAATGGCGGGTGTGTTACCTCGGTGACGTCACGTTCTGACGTCATCGCTAAAAGACCGATAAACAGAAAGGCGTTTAATTTGCCAAAATTCACCCATTTAGAGTTCGGAAATTGGTTAAAAAAATACATGGTCTTTTTTCTGCAACATCAAGGTATATATTGACTCCTATCTTGCCGATTGTATTGTACCATATGTCCCGGCAAGAAATCTGCGTTCAAAAGACTCCGGCTTATTAGTGATTCCCAAAGCCCAAAAAAAGTCTGCGGGCTATAGAGCGTTTTCCGTTCGGGCTCCAGTACTCTGGAATGCCCTCCCGGTAACAGTTCGAGATGCCACCTCAGTAGAAGCATTTAAGTCTCACCTTAAAACTCATTTGTATACTCTAGCCTTTAAATAGACCTCCTTTTTAGACCAGTTGATCTGCCGCTTCTTTTCTTTCTCCTATGTCCCCCCCCTCCCTTGTGGAGGGGGTTTGGTCCGATCCGGTGGCCATGTACTGCTCGTCTGTGTATCGGCTGAGGACATCTCTGCGCTGCTGATCCGCCTCCGCTTGGGATGGTTTCCTGCTGGCTCCGCTGTGAACGGGACTCTCGCTGCTGTCTTGGATCCGCTTTGGACTGGACTCTCGCGGCTGTGTTGGAGCCACTATGGATTGAACTTTCACAGTATCATGTTAGACCCACTCGACATCCATTGCTTTCGGTCCCCTAGAGGGGGGGGGGTTGCCCACATCTGAGGTCCTCTCCAAGGTTTCTCATAGTCAGCATTGTCATTGGCGTCCCACTGGATGTGAATTCTCCCTGCCCACTGGGTGTGAGTTTTCCTTGCCCTTTTGTGGGTTCTTCCGAGGATGTTGTAGTCGTAATGATTTGTGCAGTCCTTTGAGACATTTGTGATTTGGGGCTATATAAATAAACATTGATTGATTGACTCTTGCATAGGTCTGGTGATAATGTTCCCCTTTAAGGAGTTATTCGGCTTAATGTAGACAGGGCCTTAGTGACTTACCTTGTATGGCTGAACTGAAGGCAGGAGTGACGCCTCAGCTAATCTCCACATCTGGCGCTGGTCTGCGCTCTGGGAGAAGATCAGAGCACGGACGCCATCTAGGCTCTGCTGGTAAACGTTGAAGGTCCCAACGCCTCTGCCATACATATGGTACCAAATCTTAACGCAGGCTCCTTGTCCTAAAAGAAGGAGAGTAGAACTAAAACTAGATGGAACAAAATCCCGCATTTCTATCCAGTTTTAATGACACCGAGGGACTCACGCGCAGTGGGCGGGTACAACGGTGACGACATGGCGGCGGTCTGGCCTGCGATGTCATTGATGGAAGAAGGCAGGTAGTAGTAGTGGCCCATGGGCGTGTGTTGGTGGTGTGGTCGCTGTCGGGGCCCGTGTTGGGGTTCGGGGTGGGGGCCCGACTGCCGGATCCAGTCGGCGTCATCGTTGCTGTCCTGCTGCCAGTTACAACTTCCCTCCTCAAAATCACAGACATCTGCAAACATGTTTGGGAAAGAAGACGGATGGTCGATCAGGCGGGAGACACATCCTCCCTAACACTTGGTCGGGGTGGAGGTTTTTCTATTAGAGGGCAGTGAAAGCCACTCATTTATTGACAATGAACACTCGACCAGCCCTCCTTGATTGAACCTGACTCACTGCCTGTCTACTTACCTTGCTACCTACCTACAAACTTACCTACCTACAAACTTACCTACCTACATATCTCCCACCCATCTACCTACATACAGTATCTACTGTTGCCATCCGCTACTTGGATCAGCACATATGGTTTATACTTCCAGTTGTTGACTCTGTTGTTCTACACTCTTACTTCCTGTTTAGTCAGTCACCATGGTTGCTCATTGATCCCACCTGCTAATCACGGTTTCTGCACACCTGTCAATCAATCAATCAATCAATTTTTATTTACATAGCCCCAAATCACAAATGTCTCAAAGGACTGCACAAATCATTACGACTACAACATCCTCGGAAGAACCCACAAAAGGGCAAGGAAAACTCACACCCAGTGGGCAGGGAGAATTCACATCCAGTGGGACGCCAGTGACAATGCTGACTATGAGAAACCTTGGAGAGGACCTCAGATGTGGGCAACCCCCCCCCTCTAGGGGACCGAAAGCAATGGATGTCGAGCGGGTCTAACATGATACTGTGAAAGTTCAATCCATAGTGGCTCCAACACAGCCGCGAGAGTTCAGTTCAAGCGGATCCAAGACAGCAGCGAGAGTCCCGTCCACAGGAGACCATCTCAAGCGGAGGCGGATCAGCAGCGTGGAGATGTCCCCAACCGATACAGGCGAGCGGTCCATCCTGGGTCCCGACGAGCGGTCCATCCTGGGTCTCGACTCTGGACAGCCAGTACTTCATCCATGGTCATCGGACCAGACCCCCTCCACAAGGGAGGGGGGGGACATAGGAGAAAGAAAAGAAGCGGCAGATCAACTGGTCTAAAAAGGAGGTCTATTTAAAGGCTAGAGTATACAGATGAGTTTTAAGGTGAGACTTAAATGCTTCTACTGAGGTGGCATCTCGAACTGTTACTGGAAGAGCATACCAGAGTACTGGAGCCCGAACGGAAAACACTCTATAGCCCGCAGACTTTTTTTGGGCTCTAGGAATCACTAATAAGCCGGAGTCCTTTGAAGGCAGATTTCTTGCCGGGACATATGGTACAATACAATCGGCAAGATAGGATGGAGCTAGACCGTGTAGTATTTTATACGTAAGTAGTAAAACCTTAAAGTCACATCTTAAGTGCACAGGAAGCCAGTGCAGGTGAGCCAGTACAGGTGTAATGTGATCAAACTTTCTTGTCACTTTTGATTACTTCCCTATTTAAGCCCGTCCCTTTTCATTATTCTTTCTGGGACTCTAATTTGCCTTCGAGCAACATTCACGACTGTCTACTACCCGTATGTATTTTCTCGCTAGCTCTTATGCTAAGCCACTTGATATTCCAGCTTTCATGCTGAATGTTTTTGTTTACTCTTTTGTGTCTTTCGTGCCAAGTATAGTGTTTGTATTTTCTATTCCTAGCTTTCATGCTAGCGCCCTTGGTTTATTTTTGTCTGTTAGCTCCAGTGTTTTTGTTCATAGTCTGTTTTTGTTAAGTTTAATAAATCATTTAAACTTACCGTTGCTGCGTTCATGTCGACGCATCCACCAAGGACCAATTTGGCATCACTATGCCAACCAGTCGTAACATGTACGAAACTTATCCACCCACCTATCTACCTAACCACCCATCCACCCACCTACCTACTTAACTACCGACCTACCCAACCACATACCTAACTACCCACCTGCACCTTTATGACCTGAATTATTAGTTTCCTGTTTTTTGCTTTTATTTTTCATTTGACTTCCTGTCCTCCTTTGTTCCCCAGCCACCTTACGTCTGTCTTGAGCACCTTTCTCCAGTTGGTGATTTGGATACTTACCTGCTGACAATCCTTAATCAGGAGGCTGCTTATGGACAGTGCTAGATTGTTGCTTGACTTTCGTGCTTTGTACCACCATTGTGTTGTGTTTCCCGTACCTGTAAGATTTTCTACTCACCTGTGATCCGTTCTTGTCGCTTGTTTTTTGTCGTTAAAATAATTTTTACCTGTGCTACACCTGCCGTCCCAGCATTTTGGGGGTCCAGACCTACTTGCTTACCCTCACCTACCTACTAAACACAAAGAAAAACAGCTCTTATGCATTATGCTCTTACAATTTGTATATTTGAACTGTTCCTCATGTACGGACTGCATTTGGCAAAAGAGCTTTAGGCATTGCTGCCCCTCTGGCATGGAAGACATTGCAGACAGAACTGAAACTCTCAGAACTACTTCCATTTGGAGCCGTCCGTTCTATCCTGAGGGACAAACAGCGAGAGACGTTTGTGCAGTGCCTGTGTTTTTAAAAATCTTTATTGTTTTACATTTTAAAATGTACGTCTTATCATAGTTTTTTTCTGAAACTGCTCTGTGACATGTGCTGTTGACCTCTAGGCCAGGTCACCCTTGTTAAAAAGATCTTGATTTAAAGTCCAATCTTAAAACTCATTTGTAAATAGACCCCCTTTTAGACCAGTTGATCTGCCGTTTCTTTTCTGCTCTGCCCCCTCCCCTTGGTGGAGGGGGTGGGGGGGGGGCGGGGGGGGGGGGGGGCTGGCTGTCCAAAGTTGGGACCCGGGGTGGACCGCTCGTCCAGAGTCGGGACCCAGGATGAACCGCTCGCCTGTGCATGGGTTGGGTACGTCTCTGCGCTGCTGACCTGTCTCCGCTCATGATGGTCTCCTGCTGGCCCAACTATGGACTGGACTCTCACTATTATGTTAGATCCACTATGGACTGGACTCTCACTATTATGTTCGATCCACTATGGACTGGACTCTCACACTATTATGTTAGATCCACTATGGAATGAACTCTCACTATTATGTTAGATCCACTATGGACTGGACTCTCACACTAATATGTTAGATTCACTATGGACTGGACTCTCACCATATTAGGCTAGATCCACTCGAGGTCCATTGGACCGTTCCCCACATCTGCGGTTCCCTGCAAGATTTCTCATTGTCCCATTGGGTTGAGTTTTTCCTTACCCTGCTGCTGTGGGATTTGAGCCGAAAATGTCATTGTGGCTTGTGCAGCCCTTTGAGACACTCGTGATTTAGGGCTATATAAGTAAACATTAATTGATTGATCTCAATGGGTTTCTTATCTGGTTAAATACAGGTTTTAACACTAACCTACCTTCTAACCACCTACGTACTACCACCAACCTACCTACTAACCACCTACGTACTACCACCAACCTACCTTCTAACCACAAACCTACCTTCTAACCACCTATGTACTACCACCAACCTACCTACTAACTACCTACTTACTACCACCAACCTACCTTCTAAACACCTACGTACTACCACCAACCTACCTACTAATACACCTACGTACTACCACCAAACTACCTTCTTACCACCTACCTACTACCACCAAGTTACCGTACCTACTAACCACCTACCTACTACCACCAACCTAATTACTAACCACCTACCTACTACCACCAACCTACCTACTAACCACCTACGTACTACCACCAACCTACCTTCTTACCACCTACCTACTACCACCAACTTACCGTACCTACTAACCACCTACCTACTGCCACCAACTTACCGTACCTACTAACCACATACGTACTACCACCAACCTACCTACTAACCACCTACGTACTACCACCAACCTACCTTCTAACCACAAACCTACCTTCTAACCACCTATGTACTACCACCAACCTACCTACTAACTACCTACTTACTACCACCAACCTACCTTCTAAACACCTACGTACTACCACCAACCTACCTACTAACCACCTACGTACTACCACCAACCTACCTTCTTACCACCTACCTACTACCACCAACTTACCGTACCTTCTAACCACCTACATACTACCACCAACTTACCTACTACCACCAACCTACCTTCCTACCACCTAAGTACTACCACCAACCTACTTACTAACCATCTACCTACTACCACCGACATACCTACTAACCACCTACCTACCACCACAAACCTACTTTCTAACCACCTACATACTACCACCAACCTACCTACTAATCACATACCTATTACCACCAACCTACCCACTAACCACCTACCTACTACCACCAACATACCTACTAGCCACCTATGTACTACCACCAACCTACCTTCTTACCACCTAACTACTACCACCAACCTACCTACTAACTACCAACCTACTACCACCAACCTACCTACTAACCACCCACGTATTACCACCAACCTACCTTCTTACCACCTACCTACTACCACCAACTTACCGTACCTACTAACCACCTACCTACTACCACTAATGTACCTCCTAACCACCTACCTATTACCACCAACCTACCTTCTAACCACCTATGTACTACCACCAACATACCTTCTAACCACCTACCTTCTAACACCAACGTACCTTCTAACCACCTACCTACTACCACCAACCTACCTACTAATCACCTACCTATTACTACCAACCTACCTACTAACCACCCACGTACTACCACCAACCTACCTTCTTACCACCTACCTATTACCACCAACTTACCGTACCTACTAACCACCTACCTACTACCACTAACGTACCTACTAACCACCTACCTATTACCACCAACCTACCTTCTAACCACCTATGTACTACCACCAACATACCTTCTAACCACCTACCTTCTACCACCAACCTACCTTCTAACCACCTACATACTACCACCAACCTACCTACTAATCACCTACCTATTACTACCACCTAAGTACTACCACCAACCTACTTACTAACCATCTACCTACTACCACCGACCTACCTACTAACCACCTACCTACCACCACAAACCTACTTTCTAACCACCTACATACTACCACCAACCTACCTACTAATCACATACCTATTACCACCAACCTACCCACTAACCACCTACCTACTACCACCAACATACCTACTAGCCACCTATGTACTACCACCAACCTACCTTCTTACCACCTAACTACTACCACCAACCTACCTACTAACTACCAACCTACTACCACCAACCTACCTACTAACCACCCACGTACTACCACCAACCTACCTACTAACCACCTACCTACTACCACCAACTTACTGTACCTACTAACCACCTATGTGCTACTACCACCTACCTACTACCACCAACCTACCTACTAACCACCTATGTACTACCACAAACCTACCTACCAACCACCTACATACTACCACCAACCTACCACCTAACCACCTACCTACTACCACCAACCTACCTACTAACCACCTATGTACTACCACAAACCTACCTACCAACCACCTACATACTACCACCAACCTACCACCTAACCACCTACCTACTACCACCTACCTACCTACTAACCACCTATGTACTACCACAAACCTACCTACCAACCACCTACATACTACCACCAACCTACCACCTAACCACCTACCTACTACCACAAACCTACCTACCAACCACCTACCTACCTACCTAACCACTTACCTAACCATATACCGACCTACCTACCTACCTACCTATCCATCCATCCATCAATATCAGTATTTTAGTGTGAGTTAACTCATTGGCTTAGCAGGTCTACGTAACGTTGGGGCTGAAAATGTTGGAGTAGGAATAATAAAAGACATTTTAATAAAACGTTTTTCTTCTCACCAGAGGCGGGGCAAGCGCCGGGAACAAGCGAGACGTCATCGACGGCGATGTCGCCCGCCTCTCCTCCTACGCTGGCCTCCACGATCACTTGATGGACCCGCTGCAAGGTCACGTGACTTCGAGCCGCCCGCCACTCGTCCCCTTGGTCCCCTGACCTTTGCCACACCTACGGGAAGGACGCAGGTGGAGGTGATTCAATGAGGATGTGAGGTCTGTGCAACAACACAATACCCACGGTGACAAAAGTGTGAGGGTGTTACCGTCACGTAACATTGTGTTACTCTTCTACTCCTGGAGCGGCTGCACACTTAAAGGGAACATTATCCCCAAACCTATGCAAGCGTCAATATATACCTTGATGTTGCAGAAAAAAGACCATCTATTTTTTTAACCGATTTCCGAACTCTAAATGGGTGAATTTTGGCAAATTAAACGCCTTTCTGTTTATCGGTCTTTTAGCGATGACGTCAGAACGTGACGTCACCGAGGTAACAAACCCGCCAATTTCATTTTCACATTACAAACAGCAGCCCACGACTTTCAGGTATGACTTTATAATCTCACTAAAACACTTAACACAATAAGCAGATAAGGGATTTTCCAGAATTATCCTAATAAATGCGTATAATAACATTTGAATCGCTCACACTGCCGTCACCTGGAGCCGTCACCTTTTTTTTTTTGTGCTTCACTCTAACTTTCCTCATCCACAAATCTTTCATCCTTGCTCAAATTAATGGGTAAATTGTCGCTTTCTCGGTCCGAATTGCACTTGCTGCTGGTGGCCATGATTGTAAACAATGTCTCAGCTCTGTTATTTTCCGTTTGTTCGACTATTTTTTGGAACCTTGGAGACATCATGCCTGGTGGGTGTGTTGTCGGAGGGTGTAACAACACTAACAGGGAGGGATTCAAGTTGCACCACTGGCAAGAAATCTGCCGCCAGACCCCCATTGAATGTACCAGAGTGTCTTCACATTTGACCGGCGATGCTAAGACAGACATGGCACAGAGATGTATGGATAACCTGCAGATGCATTTGCAACCATTAAGTCAACTAAATCACAAAGGTGAGTTTTGTTGATGTTGTTGACTTATGTGCTAATCAGACATATTTGGTCACGGCATGACTGCCAGCTAATCGATGCTAACAAGCGAGGCTAATCGATGCTACCATGCTATTTACGCTAGCTGTATGTACATTTGAAACTAGATACCCACATTTAATGCGAAACAAACACTTACCAATCGACAGATTTAAGTTGCTCCAGTGTCACAAGATGCGAAAGTCCTGATCGTTTGGTCCGCACATTTTACCGGCGATGCTAATAAGGCAGCCATGCTATGGGCCACTTCATTAGGTACACCCATGCTATGGCCGAATAGCGTCAATAGCTATTCGCTCAATAGCTTCAATTTCTTCTTCAATTTTGTTTTCGCTATCTGCCTCCATACTCCAACCATCTGTTTCAATACATGCGTAATCTGTTGAATCGCTTAAGCCGCTGAAATCCGAGTCTGAATCCGAGCTAATGTCGCTATATCTTGCTGTGGTAACCACCATGTTGTTTGTATTGGCAGCACTGTATGACGTCACAGGGAAATGGACAGTGGCATCGAAGATAACGAAAATAAGGGACTTTAAAGCTTTATTTAGGGATATTCCGGGACCGGTAAAATTTTGAAAAAAACTTTGAAAAATAAAACAAGCCACTGGGAACTGATTTTTATTGTTTTTAACCCTTTTGAAATTGTGATAATGTTCCCCTTTAAGTGTGTACTTTTGTCAAAACAGGAACCCCTGCTGTTTAGCCTGTGCTATTATTTTCCTGCCAAACGCACCGCATGATGGCGCAGTTATTAAACCCCCAAAGTAGGACCCTTTCAAGTCTGGATTGACTTGAAAATTCTCACACAGCTCAACGTGCTGCACAGACCACTTGTAACTTTAGAGCAGGGGTGTCAAACCTACGGTTTTATACGGACCGCGCGATGAGTTTGCCAAGTATTTAAATGAGCTGCTATTTTTTTTTCAAACGAAAGAAACTGCTGTTCTAAATGTGTCCACTAGATGTCACAATAGCAATTATGTTAGGGGCCAAGCAAGAGGTACACAGTAAAGGGTGAGTGGCTCCTCCTCCTCCACCCACATGAAACTTAAAGTCCAACTGAAAGCCACTACTAGCCACCACGCAGTCTGATAGTTTATATATCAATGATGAAATATTAACATTGCAACACATGACAATACGGCCGCTTTAGTTTACTAAATTGCAATTTTAAATTTCCCGCGGAGTTTCTTGTTGACAACGTCGCGGAATGATGACGTGTGTTTGTGACGTCTCGGGTTGGAGGGGACATATTAGCCCAGCACCACTTACGGCTAATAGTCGTCTCTTTTCATCGCATAATTACACAGTATTTTAGACATCTGTGTTGCTGAATCTTTTGAAATTTGTTCAAATAATAATGAAGACGTCAAAGAAGAATGCTGTTGGTGGAAAGTGGTGGATTGCAGCTGCCTTTAGCACCGAAACACAGCCAGTGTTTCTTTGTTAGTTGTGAAGCTTTATTTAACACAGAGTGGTCAAGCAAAATGTTTAATCTACGTCAACCAGCAAGTTTTTGGATAGGAAAATTGTGATATTAAGTCGGCTTTTACCGTAGACGAGTGGATTATGCGACCTCCTCCTGCAGCTGTCAAAAAGGCAGCTCCTCTGAGACACTGGCGTTCACCGCAGCCCCCGACTTTCAGGTATGACTTTATAATCTCACTAAAACACTAGTAACACAATAAGCAGATAAGGGATTTTCCAGAATTATCCCAGTAAATGTGTCTAATAACATCTGAATCGCTCACACTGCCGTCACTTGAAGCCGTGACCTTTTCTTTTTCTTTTCTTTTTTTTAGTGCTTCGCTCTAACTTTCCTCATCCACAAATCTTTCATCGTCGCTCAAATTAATGGGGAAATTGTCGCTTTCTCGGTCCGAATCGCTCTCGCTGCTGGTGGCCATGATTGTAAACAATGTTCAGATGTGAGGAGCTCCACAACCCGTGACGTCACGCGCACATCGTCTGCTACTTCCGGTACAGGCAAGGCTTTTTTATTAGCGACCAAAAGTTGCAAACTTTATCGTGGATGTTCTCTACTAAATCCTTTCAGCAAAAATATGGCAATATGTGGAAATGATGAAGTATGACACATAGAATGGAGCTGCTATCCCCGTTTAAATAAGAACATCTCATTTCAGTAGGCCTTTAAAACCTGACGTTTTATGTCTTCTGCTTTGAACACAAGGTCATTTGGCACACAAAATGTCTGTAAAACACGAGAAAACTTCTAGGTATTTGATACCTAGGAGTTTACGTGTTGCGTTTTTTGTTCAATCCCAGAAAGACTGTGATTTAAAGTTCAATCCTGGATTTGTAGTTACACCGAGACCAAGTCTAAGATCATTGTGTTGCTGAAATTGCACCAATTTTCTCAGACTTTCCAACAAACTTTAAGTGTTTTGTCCAGAGGATTATTTGTGATTTTTACATTTTCATAACTTCTTGGTTCAATCAATCAATGTTTATTTATATAGCCCTGAATCACGAGTGTCTCAAAGGGCTGCACAAGCCACAACGACATCCTCGGCTCAAATCCCACATCAGGGGAAGAAAAAACTCAACCCAATAGGATGACAATGAGAAACCTTGGAGGGAACCCCCCCAGAGACCGGTGCAATGGACGTCGAGTGGATCTAACATAATAGTGTGAGAGTCCAGTCCATAGTGGATCTAACATAATAGTGTGAGAGTCCAGTCCATAGTGGATCTAACATAATAGTGTGAGAGTCCAGTCCATAGTGGATCTAACATAATAGTGAGAGTCCAGTCCATAGTGGATCTAACATAACAGTGTGAGAGTCCAGTCCAAAGGGGATCTAACATAACAGTGAGAGTCCAGTCCAAAGTGGATCCAACACAATAGTGCGAGTCCAGTCAATAGTGGATCTAACATATTAGTGTGAGAGTCCAGTCCATAGTGGATCTAACATAATAGTGTGAGAGTCCAGTCCATAGTGGATCTAACATAATAGTGAGAGTCCAGTCCATAGTGGATCTAACATAATAGTGAGAGTCCAGTCCATAGTGGATCTAACATAATAGTGAGAGTCCAGTCCATAGTGGATCTAACATAATAGTGTGAGAGTCCAGTCCATAGTGGATCTAACATAATAGTGTGAGAGTCCAGTCCATAGTGGATCTAACATAATAGTGTGAGAGTCCAGTCCATAGTGGATCTAACATAATAGTGTGAGAGTCCAGTCCATAGTGGATCTAACATATTAGTGTGAGAGTCCAGTCCATAGTGGATCTAACATAATAGTGTGAGAGTCCAGTCCATAGTGGATCTAACATAATAGTGAGAGTCCAGTCCATAGTGGATCTAACATAATAGTGTGAGAGTCTAGTCCATAGTGGATCTAACATAATAGTGTGAGAGTCCAGTCCATAGTGGATCTAACATAATAGTGAAAGTCCAGTCCATAGTGGATCTAACATAATAGTGAGAGTCCAGTCCATAGTGGATCTAACATAATAGTGAGAGTCCAGTCCATAGTGGGGCCAGCAGGAGATCATCTTGAGTGGAGACTGTTAAGCAGCACAGAGATGTTATCAACTGATGCACAGATGCAAGAAAACATCCTGGAGTTGTCTTTATTTTAAAGTTATCATGCCGTGATGTAACCCCTCCTTGGTAATAGATTTTCTTCCATGTGGCCCATGAGCTAAAATGAGACTTTACCCACCTGCTCCGAGTGCCACACCCACACTGCTTTAAATGTAACTTAGATATTGGGTTTCACTATGTAAAGCGCTTTGAGTCACTTGAGAAAAAGTGCTATGTAAATATATATAATTCACTTCCCCAACTTTTGATTGGCTGCCCTTGTCATTCGACCCCTCAGATTGATGACAATGTGTGTCTCACCAGAGATTTGTTCACGGCCGTGTGAAGGAACATTCTCAAAGAACCCACAGTGGCTCCAAACATGTGGTACCAGAATGTTAAACAGTACCCTTGGTCACCAGCAGGTGGCAGCAATGCAGACTTCAGCTGAGCAACATCACCTTTTGCGCTCGGATGGGAACTCTCCAGGTAGAGATAGTTTCCTGCGGAACAAGCCTCAGTGACATAAGTCAGCTTGTTATTTGTACGATTTATGTAGGATATTGACCTGTTCCCGTCGTGTGGTCCCCTGCCGGCCCGGTGTTCGGCGTGTCAGTCGGCCCCGACCTTACAGTCCAGTCCAGGTCATCGTCGGCCCCCTGCAGCCAAACACACAGGCTGTCTTCAAAGGTGCACCTGAAGGCAGAGAGAGCTGCAAGAGAAGACCCGGATCTGGTAAACGGGAAGCAGCTGCCATGCATGTAAAGGTTCATCAAACACGATTTACCTGGTGGCTGGAAGAAGGTCTCACAGTTGAGGAAAGAGACGTCGTCCACAGCAACGACACAAGCCTGACTGGCGGCTTCTCCCAGGTAGGCTTGACCACAACCACTCAACCACACCTGAGGGGAAAAAATTGTTTTTATTTCACAGGAATTTAGTCCCACATTTAAATTAGATTAGATTAGATAGATAGTACTTTATTTATTCCGTCAGGAGAGTTCCTTCAGGAAAATTACAATTTTCAGCACAATCCCATTCAAGATCAGACAAACATTACAGGGAGACAGAACAGGATCGCTGACGGGTCTGCCGGCTTCCAGCGCCCCTTACAAAAAAGATGACATACAGGTAAACAAGGGGGGTGGGGGGGAAGAAAAAAATAGAAGATTAAAATAAAATTTAGAAAATCGGTCTTTGCCTGGGCCCTGGAGAGGGGGTGCAGACTGAGGCCAAGGGAAAAAAACAACAACTCATAGCCATCGTACACATCCCTCTTCCATGTGTGTAAGAGGGAAACATCAAACATCAAAGAACACAGAGGACATCAAAGACATTAAAGCAGCAGATACAAGCAGACACTTCTACATACACACATGAATAAAAAGTAAAAGAAACATATCCACTGTGGTGGCCTCTGTGGTGTTCCACGCCATCGTCCGCTGGGGTGGAGGGAGCATGGCCAGAGACAGGAGCAGACCCAACAAAGCAACCAAGAGAGCCGACTCCACTCTCGGCCAGTGTCCAGTGTGGCTCACATTCTATTTACCGTATTTTTCGGGACTATAAGTCGCAGTTTTTTTTCGTAGTTTGGCCGGGGGGTTGCGACTTATACTCAGGAGCGACTTATGTGTAGGGATGCACCGAAATGAAAATTTGTGGCCGAAGCCGAAGCCGAATAAAATTTAAACGCTTGGCCGAATGCCGAATAATGAATGCAGTTTTTCACAATTTTTTTAATATTGCATAAATAGCTTAGAATAAATATTTAGACATGTTTTTCCATTCATCCATCCATTTTCTACCGCTTATTCCCTTTTTGGGGTCGCGGGGGGCACTGGCGCCTATCTCAGCTACAATCGGGCGGAAGGCGGGGTACACCCTGGACAAGTCTCCACCTCATGGCAGGGCCAACACAGATAGACAGACAACATTCACACACTAGGGACCATTTAGTGTTGCCAATCAACCTATCCCCAGGTGAAGTGAATTAGATTTATATAGCGCTTTTTCTCTAGTGACTCAAAGCGCTTTACATAGTGAAACCCAATATCTAAGTTACATTCAAACCAGTGTGGGTGGCACTGGGAGCAGGTGGGTAAAGTGTCTTGCCCAAGGACACAACGGCAGTGACTAGGTTGGCAGAAGCGGGAATCGAACCTGCAACCCTCAAGTTGCTGGCACGGCCACTCTACCAATTGAGCTAAACCGCATGTCTTTGGAGGTGGGAGGAAGCCGGAGTAGCCGGAGGGAACCCACGCATTCACGGGGAGAACATGCAAACTCCACACAGAAAGATCCCGAGCCTGGATTTGAACCCAGGACTGCAGGACCTTTGTATTGTGAGGCGGACGCACTAACCCCTCTCCCACCGTGAAGCCCACATGTTTTGCAAATAAAGTAATTTTTCTATTGAATATTGACATTTTTTTAATATTCCAGTAGTCTTTGCTTTTCAAAAAAGCACAGTTTTTCATTTATATTAGGCCTTCAAACAAAACATGCATTCCAAAAAACAAAATAAAGTGCATTAAAGTGGATAAACCCACAACAAATGAATTATTGTCCTTTTGGCAAAAGTCTGCTTAGCCACAGTAGATATGCTAATAATGTAAACAGAAGGCTTAAGTAAATCTCAATAAGTGTGTGCTTGTAACCTCATACACTTATACAGGTACACAACAATGTAACCTCATACACTTATACAGGTAGCCTACACAACAGGCTAATAATGTAAACAGAGGCCCCACTAAATCTCAATAAGTGTGTGCTTGTAACCTCATACACTTATACAGGTACACAACATTGTAACCTCATACACTTATACAGGTACACAACATTGTAACCTCATACACTTATACAGGTACACAACATTGTAACCTCATACACTTATACAGGTACACAACATTGTAACCTCATACACTTATACAGGTACACAACATTGTAACCTCATACACTTATACAGGTACACAACATTGTAACCTCATACACTTATACAGGTACACAACATTGTAACCTCATACACTTATACAGGTACACAACATTGTAACCTCATACACTTATACAGGTAGCCTACACAACAGGCTAATAATGTAAACAGAGGCCCCACTAAATCTCAATAAGTGTGTGCTTGTAACCTCATACACTTATACAGGTACACAACATTGTAACCTCATACACTTATACAGGTACACAACATATCCCAATGTAACCTCATACACTTATACAGGTACACAACATTGTAACCTCATACACTTATACAGGTACACAACATATCCCAATGTAACCTCATACACTTATACAGGTACACAACATATCCCAATGTAACCTCATACACTTATACAGGTACACAACATTGTAACCTCATACACTTATACAGGTACACAACATATCCCAATGTAACCTCATACACTTATACAGGTACACAACATATCCCAATGTAACCTCATACACTTATACAGGTACACAACATTGTAACCTCATACACTTATACAGGTACACAACATTGTAACCTCATACACTTATACAGGTACACAACATTGTAACCTCATACACTTATACAGGTACACAACATTGTAACCTCATACACTTATACAGGTACACAACATATCCCAATGTAACCTCATACACTTATACAGGTACACAACATTGTAACCTCATACACTTATACAGGTACACAACATTGTAACCTCATACACTTATACAGGTACACAACATATCCCAATGTAACCTCATACACTTATACAGGTACACAACAATGTAACCTCATACACTTATACAGGTACACAACATTGTAACCTCATACACTTATACAGGTACACAACATATCCCAATGTAACCTCATACACTTATACAGGTACACAACATTGTAACCTCATACACTTATACAGGTACACAACATATCCCAATGTAACCTCATACACTTATACAGGTACACAACATTGTAACCTCATACACTTATACAGGTACACAACATATCCCAATGTAACCTCATACACTTATACAGGTACACAACATATCCCAATGTAACCTCATACACTTATACAGGTACACAACATTGTAACCTCATACACTTATACAGGTACACAACATTGTAACCTCATACACTTATACAGGTACACAACATTGTAACCTCATACACTTATACAGGTACACAACATTGTAACCTCATACACTTATACAGGTACACAACATATCCCAATGTAACCTCATACACTTATACAGGTACACAACATTGTAACCTCATACACTTATACAGGTACACAACATATCCCAATGTAACCTCATACACTTATACAGGTACACAACATATCCCAATGTAACCTCATACACTTATACAGGTACACAACATTGTAACCTCATACACTTATACAGGTACACAACATTGTAACCTCATACACTTATACAGGTACACAACATTGTA
This sequence comes from Nerophis ophidion, assembly GCF_033978795.1. NCBI lineage: Eukaryota > Metazoa > Chordata > Actinopteri > Syngnathiformes > Syngnathidae > Nerophis > Nerophis ophidion. The sequence goes on from NC_084624.1 coordinate 54,764,489, forward strand.
ACCTCATACACTTATACAGGTACACAACATATCCCAATGTAACCTCATACACTTATACAGGTACACAACATTGTAACCTCATACACTTATACAGGTACACAACATATCCCAATGTAACCTCATACACTTATACAGGTACACAACATTGTAACCTCATACACTTATACAGGTACACAACATTGTAACCTCATACACTTATACAGGTACACAACATTGTAACCTCATACACTTATACAGGTACACAACAATGTAACCTCATACACTTATACAGGTACACAACATATCCCAATGTAACCTCATACACTTATACAGGTACACAACATTGTAACCTCATACACTTATACAGGTACACAACATTGTAACCTCATACACTTATACAGGTACACAACATTGTAACCTCATACACTTATACAGGTACACAACAATGTAACCTCATACACTTATACAGGTACACAACATATCCCAATGTAACCTCATACACTTATACAGGTACACAACATTGTAACCTCATACACTTATACAGGTACACAACATATCCCAATGTAACCTCATACACTTATACAGGTACACAACATTGTAACCTCATACACTTATACAGGTACACAACATTGTAACCTCATACACTTATACAGGTACACAACATATCCCAATGTAACCTCATACACTTATACAGGTACACAACATTGTAACCTCATACACTTATACAGGTACACAACATATCCCAATGTAACCTCATACACTTATACAGGTACACAACATTGTAACCTCATACACTTATACAGGTACACAACATATCCCAATGTAACCTCATACACTTATACAGGTACACAACATTGTAACCTCATACACTTATACAGGTACACAACATATCCCAATGTAACCTCATACACTTATACAGGTACACAACATTGTAACCTCATACACTTATACAGGTACACAACATTGTAACCTCATACACTTATACAGGTACACAACATATCCCAATGTAACCTCATACACTTATACAGGTACACAACATTGTAACCTCATACACTTATACAGGTACACAACATATCCCAATGTAACCTCATACACTTATACAGGTACACAACATTGTAACCTCATACACTTATACAGGTACACAACATTGTAACCTCATACACTTATACAGGTACACAACATTGTAACCTCATACACTTATACAGGTACACAACAATGTAACCTCATACACTTATACAGGTACACAACATATCCCAATGTAACCTCATACACTTATACAGGTACACAACATTGTAACCTCATACACTTATACAGGTACACAACATTGTAACCTCATACACTTATACAGGTACACAACATTGTAACCTCATACACTTATACAGGTACACAACAATGTAACCTCATACACTTATACAGGTACACAACATATCCCAATGTAACCTCATACACTTATACAGGTACACAACATTGTAACCTCATACACTTATACAGGTACACAACATATCCCAATGTAACCTCATACACTTATACAGGTACACAACATTGTAACCTCATACACTTATACAGGTACACAACATATCCCAATGTAACCTCATACACTTATACAGGTACACAACATATCCCAATGTAACCTCATACACTTATACAGGTACACAACATTGTAACCTCATACACTTATACAGGTACACAACATATCCCAATGTAACCTCATACACTTATACAGGTACACAACATATCCCAATGTAACCTCATACACTTATACAGGTACACAACATTGTAACCTCATACACTTATACAGGTACACAACATATCCCAATGTAACCTCATACACTTATACAGGTACACAACATTGTAACCTCATACACTTATACAGGTACACAACATATCCCAATGTAACCTCATACACTTATACAGGTACACAACATTGTAACCTCATACACTTATACAGGTACACAACATTGTAACCTCATACACTTATACAGGTACACAACAATGTAACCTCATACACTTATACAGGTACACAACATTGTAACCTCATACACTTATACAGGTACACAACATATCCCAATGTAACCTCATACACTTATACAGGTACACAACAATGTAACCTCATACACTTATACAGGTACACAACATTGTAACCTCATACACTTATACAGGTACACAACATATCCCAATGTAACCTCATACACTTATACAGGTACACAACATTGTAACCTCATACACTTATACAGGTACACAACATATCCCAATGTAACCTCATACACTTATACAGGTACACAACATATCCCAATGTAACCTCATACACTTATACAGGTACACAACATTGTAACCTCATACACTTATACAGGTACACAACATTGTAACCTCATACACTTATACAGGTACACAACAATGTAACCTCATACACTTATACAGGTACACAACATATCCCAATGTAACCTCATACACTTATACAGGTACACAACATATCCCAATGTAACCTCATACACTTATACAGGTACACAACATTGTAACCTCATACACTTATACAGGTACACAACATATCCCAATGTAACCTCATACACTTATACAGGTACACAACATTGTAACCTCATACACTTATACAGGTACACAACATTGTAACCTCATACACTTATACAGGTACACAACATATCCCAATGTAACCTCATACACTTATACAGGTACACAACATTGTAACCTCATACACTTATACAGGTACACAACATATCCCAATGTAACCTCATACACTTATACAGGTACACAACATTGTAACCTCATACACTTATACAGGTACACAACATATCCCAATGTAACCTCATACACTTATACAGGTACACAACATTGTAACCTCATACACTTATACAGGTACACAACATTGTAACCTCATACACTTATACAGGTACACAACAATGTAACCTCATACACTTATACAGGTACACAACATTGTAACCTCATACACTTATACAGGTACACAACATTGTAACCTCATACACTTATACAGGTACACAACAATGTAACCTCATACACTTATACAGGTACACAACATATCCCAATGTAACCTCATACACTTATACAGGTACACAACATTGTAACCTCATACACTTATACAGGTACACAACATATCCCAATGTAACCTCATACACTTATACAGGTACACAACATTGTAACCTCATACACTTATACAGGTACACAACATATCCCAATGTAACCTCATACACTTATACAGGTACACAACATTGTAACCTCATACACTTATACAGGTACACAACATATCCCAATGTAACCTCATACACTTATACAGGTACACAACATTGTAACCTCATACACTTATACAGGTACACAACATTGTAACCTCATACACTTATACAGGTACACAACAATGTAACCTCATACACTTATACAGGTACACAACATTGTAACCTCATACACTTATACAGGTACACAACATTGTAACCTCATACACTTATACAGGTACACAACAATGTAACCTCATACACTTATACAGGTACACAACATATCCCAATGTAACCTCATACACTTATACAGGTACACAACATTGTAACCTCATACACTTATACAGGTACACAACATATCCCAATGTAACCTCATACACTTATACAGGTACACAACATTGTAACCTCATACACTTATACAGGTACACAACATTGTAACCTCATACACTTATACAGGTACACAACATTGTAACCTCATACACTTATACAGGTACACAACATTGTAACCTCATACACTTATACAGGTACACAACATTGTAACCTCATACACTTATACAGGTACACAACATTGTAACCTCATACACTTATACAGGTACACAACATTGTAACCTCATACACTTATACAGGTACACAACATTGTAACCTCATACACTTATACAGGTACACAACAATGTAATCTCATACACTTATACAGGTACACAACAATGTAACCTCATACACTTATACAGGTACACAACAATGTAACCTCATACACTTATACAGGTACACAACATATCCCAACGTCACTGCACGTTGGTTGATTGCGTCACCGCGTCAAAAACTTGCGTCACACGCCACTATTCGGCCTTGTTTTTAACTCATTCCACCGAAGGCCAAATGTGGCTTTTTTTTGCCATATTCGGCCGAATATATTCGGTTACCGATTAATCGGTGCATCCCTACTTATGTGTGAAATTATTAACAGATTTACCGTAAAATATCAAATAATATTATTTAGCTCATTCATGTAAGAGACTAGACGTATAATATTTCATGGGATTTATGGATTAGGAGTGACAGATTGTTTGGTAAAGGTATAGCATGTTCTATATGTTCTAGTTATTTGAATGTTCTATATCAGGGGTGTCAAACTCAAATACAGAGTGGGCCAAAAATTGAAAACCGAACAAAGCCGCGGGCCGAGGTTGAACAAATGAACCTTTTAATAGGGACCCAAACAAGTTTTACATTGAATATTGAACAAGCAAGGCTTATATAACTTTAGTGACATGCAAAATCCAGTTTCAAAAAATAATAATTAAAAAATATCAATGGCATATCAAATAAAATTTGAATAAAAATTGAATGCCTCTTTTCGGCGGTGGGGTTGAGGTGGACGGGGTTTGGTGATAGCGGGGGTGTATATTGTAGCGTCCCGGAAGAGTTAGTGCTGCAAGGCGTTCTGGGTATTTGTTCTGTTGTGTTACGGTGCGGATGTTCTCCCAAAATGTGTCATTCTTGTTTGGTGTGGGTTCACAGTGTGGCGCATGTTTGTAACAGTGTTAAAGTTATTTATACGGCCACCCTCAGTGTGACCTGTATGACTGTTGACCAAGTATGACTTGCATTCACTTGAGTGAGTGTATAAGCCGCATATATTATGTGAGTGGGCCGGCACGCTGTTTGTATGGAGGAAAAGTGGACGTGGAGACAGGTTGTAGAGAACGCCAAAGGCAGTGCCTTTAAAGCCCACTCCAAATATTGTTGTCCGGGATGAAATTCGGGAGGGACCCTGAACTTCGAGAGTCTCCCGGGAAAACCGAGAGGGTTGGCAAGTAAGAGTGTTAGCGGTGAATGCGGTGTTACAGCGGCGGGCCAGCTCTAATGTTACTTTGATATTGCCTCAAGGGCCAAGTGAAATTACATGGCGGGCGAAATTTGGCCCGCGGGCCACAGTTTGACAGCCATGTTCTATATGTTATAGTTATTTGAATGACTCTTACCATAATATGTTAGGTTAACATAGCAGGCACCTTCTCAGTTGGTTATTTATGCCTCATATAACCTACACTTATTCAGCCTGTTGTTCACTATTCTTTATTTTAAATTGCCTTTCAAATGTCTATTTTAGGTGTTGGGTTTTATCTGAGTCGAGACCCAGGATGGACCGCTCGCCTGTATCGGTTGGGGACATCTCTACGCTGCTGATCCGCTTGAGATGGTTTCCTGTGGACGGGACTCTCACTGCTGTGTTGGAGCCACTATGGATTGAACTTTCACAGTATCATGTTAGACCCGCTCCACATCCATTGCTTTCGGTCCCCTAGAGGGGGGGGGGGGGGGTTGCCCACATCTGAGGTCCTCTCCAAGGTTTCTCATAGTCAGCATTGTCACTGGCGTCCCACTGGATGTGAATTCTCCCTGCCCACTGGGTGTGAGTTTTCCTTGTGCTTTTGTGGGTTCTTCCGAGGATGTTGTAGTCGTAATGATTTGTGCAGTCCTTTGAGACATTTGTGATTTGGGGCTATATAAATAAACATTGATTGATTGATTGAAATACATTTCCCCCAAAAATGCGACTTATAGTCCAGTGCGACATATATGTTTTTTTCCTTCTTTATTATGCATTTTCGGCAGGTGCGACTTATACTTCAAAAAGTACGGTTCTTATTTTTTTGTACTGTCCAGCTACTTGGGCAAATCATGTAGTTCATGTACAAACCCTGTTTCCATATGAGTTGGGAAATTGTGTTAGATGTAAATATAAACAGAATACAATGATTTGCAAATCAGTTTCAAGCCATATTCAGTTGAATATGCTACAAAGACAACATATTTCATGTTCAAACTGATAAAAAATTTTTTTTTGCAAATAATCATTAACTTTAGAATTTGATGCCAGCAACACGTGACAAAGAAGTTGGGAAAGGTGGCAATAAATACTGATAAAATTGAGGAATGCTCATCAAACACTTATTTGGAACATCCCTCAGGTGTGCAGGCTAATTGGGAACAGGTGGGTGCCATGATTGGCTATAAAAACAGCTTCCCAAAAAATGCTTAGTCTTTCACAAGAAAGGATGGGGCGAGGTACACCCCTTTGTCCACAACTGCGTGAGCAAATAGTCAAACAGTTTAAGAACAACCTTTCTCAAAGTGCAATTGCAAGAAATTGAGGGATTTCAACATCTACGCTCCATAATATCATCAAAAGGTTCAGAGAATCTGGAGAAATCACTTCATGTAAACCAACATTGAATGACCGTGACCGTCGATCCCTCAGACGGCACAGTATCAATAACCGACATCAATTTCTAAAGGATATCACCACAGGGGCTCAGGAACACTTCAGAAAACCACTGTCACTAAATACAGTTTGTCGCTACATCTGTAAGTGCAAGTTAAAGCTCTACTATGCAGAGCAAAAGCCATTTATCAACAACATCCAGAAACGCCGCCGGCTTTTCTGGGTCAGAGATCATCTACGATGGACTGATGCAAAGTGGAAAAGTGTTCTGTGGTCTGACAAGTCCACATTTCAAATTGTTTTTGGAAATTTTCGACATCGTGTCAACTGGATCAAAGGGGAAACGAACCATCCAGACTGTTATCGACGCAAAGTTCAAAAGCCAGCATGTGTGATGGTATGGGGGTGTATTAGTGCCCAAGGCATGGGTAACTTACACATCTGTGAAGGCACCATTAATGCTGAAAGGTACATACAGGTTTTGAAACAATGTGTGTTGCCATCTAAGCACCATCTTTTACATGGACGCCCCTGCTTATTTCAGCAAGACAATGCCAAGCCACATTCAGCACGTGTTACAACAGCGTGGCTTCAAAAAAAAAGAGTGCGGGTACTTTCCTGGCCCGCCTGCAGTCCAGACCTGTCTCCCATGTAAAATGTGTGGCGCATTATGAAGCGTAAAATAGGACAGCGGAGACCCCGGACTGTTGAAGGACTGAAGCTCTACATAAAACAAGAATGGGAAAGAATTCCACTTTCAAAGCTTCGATGATTAGTTTCCTCAGTTCCCAAACGTTTTTTGAGTGTTTTTAAGGCAAGCCAACTTTATTTGTATAGCACTTTTCATACTCAAAGTGCTTCACAGAGAAAATAAAAGCAAAATTAAAATGCAGACAATAAAAATAAAAACAGTGTGGACGTTAAAAGTTAAAATATTAAAAGATTTAGTTGAAAACTAAGGTGAACATAAAAGTTTTTAGTCTAGTTTTAAAAGTAGTCAGTTGGGGAAAATCTGACATCATCTGACAATTTAAATCCACGTTGAAGTAATTTTTTTTATTTTATTGTAAAGAATAATAAATACATTTTAATTTAATTCTTCAATTTACCTTCTGTTTTTTTCACGAAGAATATTTGTAAAATATTTCTTCAAACTTATTATGATTAAAATTTCCCAAAAATTTTCTGGCACATCTAGAAAATCTGTAGAATCCAATTTAAATCTTATTTCAAAGTCTTTTGAATTTCTTTTAAAATTTTTGTTCTGGAAAATCTAGAAGAAATGAGGATTTGTCTTTGTTAGAAATATAGCTTGGTCCAATTTGTTATATATTCTAACAAAGTGCAGATTGGATTTTATCCATCCATCCATTTTCCTACCGCTTATTCCCTTTTGGGGTCGGGGGGGGCGCTGGCGCCTATCTCAGCTACAATCGGGGGGAATGATGTTCCATAAATTATTTTTTTTATTTTTTCAAAAAGATGCGAATTAGCTGGTTTTTCTCTTCATTTTTTTTGGTTGAATTTTGAAGAGTCGAAATTGAAGATAAACTATGTTACAAAATGTAATTTTCATTTTGTCCGTGTTTTCTCCTCTTTTAAACCGTTCAATTAAGTGTTTTTTTCATCATTTATTCTCTACAAAAATCCTTCCATAAAAGGAAAAAAAATGTACGATGGAATACCAATTTTTTTTATATATATATAGATTTACCTATTCAAAGGTAAATTGAGCAAATTGGTTATTTCTGGCAATTTATTGAAGTGTGTATCAAACTGGTAGCCCTTGGCATTAATCAGTACCCAAGAAGTAGCTCTTGGTTTCAAAAAGGTTGGTGACCCCTGCCTTTAACCTTTCTTTTTTAGCACCAAAAACAATTCTCAGTTTTATCTTCATTTAGTTGTAAGAAATGTTGGCACATCCAGTGTTTGACTTGCTCAATGCACTGGCACAGAAGATCTATTGGGCGATGATAGCGCTACATAAACTTGGGTGTCATCGGTCAATGTTATTATTTTGCATGATTTGTCCAAGTGGGAGCATCCATCCATCCATTTCCTACCGCTTATTCCCTTTGGGGTCGCGGGGAGCGCTGGTGCCTATCTCAGCTACAATCGGGAGCATATAGATGGTAAATAAAGTCGGCCCCAAGATTGAACCTTGGGGGACTCCACACAGTTCTGATACAAAGTCACCAATGGAAACAAAATAGTTCCTATCTTGTAGATATGACTTGAACCAGCTTAAAACTATGCCTGAGATCCCCACCCAGTTTTCCAACCTGTCCAAAAGTATTGAGTGTTGTTGAAAGAAAAGGTGATGTAACACAGTGGTGAACATGCCCTTTCCCAACTACTTTGGCACCTGTTGCATCCATGAAATTCTAAGTTACCATGAATTGATGAAGGTGGACCCCGACTTAAACAAGTTGAAAAACTTATTGGGGTGTTACCATTTAGTGGTCAATTGTAGGGAATATGTACTGAACTGTGCAATCTACTAATAAAAGTATCAATCAATCAATCAAAAACTATTATTTGCAAAAAAACTAAATCAAGTTTATGAGTTTGAACATCAAATATGTTGTCTTTGTAGCATATTCAACTGAATATGGCTTGAAAAGGATTTGCAAATCATTGTATTCTGTTTATATTTACATCTAACACAATTTCCCAACTCATATGGAAACGGGGTTTGTAAGAAAACAATCTGAAGTTGTCTTTATTTTGAAGTTATCGTACCGTGATTTTACCAGTTGATTTTTCTCCATCTAAAATGAGTTTTTAGAGTGAAGACAGTTGACGTGCGCGTTTGAGCAGCGCTCAGAGACAAATATGATGGGCCAAAAAAAAAAACTTAATTGGCCTAAACGTGAGGGGAAGTTCCGGGCATTGGACAAAGTTACGAGATTTGCGCCATCCCGACCCCGTTATTGATAGTGATTGTCAAGAAAAGTAGAGCATGTGTAACGTGCATGACACAAGTAGCAACATTTTAAATTGCACGCAGAGCCAGATAAAGCTGTTGGAATGCTGACCACTGTTCATACTTAAAATGCAGAAACTGCCATCTTGTGGAATTATTTAAAAAAAACAACATCATTATGCCATATAGCAATAATCTACAGTACATTTTGAATTTAATAAAGGCTTCAATTTGGAGCATTTGCAGTAATCTGCAGTAATCAAACACAGGAAGTCCTTCATATCGACAGCCGGCAGACTGCATAATGCATATGTTCCTTTTTGACTGTACATAAATGTATAATAGCCTGTATTTATGTTATTCACATGTGAATAATGCTGTATAATAGACTATATTATTCACATGTGAATAATGCTGTATAATAGCCTGTATTTATGTTATTCACATGTGAATAATGCTGTATAATAGCCTGTATTTATGTTATTCACATGTGAATAATGCTGTATAATAGCCTGTATTTATGTTATTCACATGTGAATAATGCTGTATAATAGCCTGTATTTATGTTATTCACATGTGAATAATGCTGTATAATAGACTGTATTTATATTATTCACATGTGAATAATGCTGTATAATAGACTATATTATTCGTATGTGAATAATGTTGTATAATAGACTATTTATATTATTCACATGTGAATCATGCTGTATAATAGACTGTATTTATATTATTCACATGTGAATAATGCTGTATAATAGCCTGTATTTATGTTATTCACATGTGAATAATGCTGTATAATAGCCTGTATTTATGTTATTCACATGTGAATAATGCTGTATAATAGCCTGTATTTATGTTATTCACATGTGAATAATGCTGTATAATAGACTGTATTTATATTATTCACATGTGAATAATGCTGTATAATAGACTATATTATTCGTATGTGAATAATGTTGTATAATAGACTATTTATATTATTCACATGTGAATCATGCTGTATAATAGACTGTATTTATATTATTCACATGTGAATAATGCTGTATAATAGACTGTATTTATATTATTCACATGTGAATAATGCTGTATAATAGACTATCTATATTATTCACATGTGAATAATGTTGTATAATAGACTGTATTTATATTATTCACATGTGAATAATGTTGTATAATAGACTGTATTTATATTATTCACATGTGAATAATGCTGTATAATAGACTGTATTTATATTATTCATATGTGAATAATGCTGTATAATAGACTATTTATATTATTCACATGTGAATCAGGCTGTATAATAGACTGTATTTATATTATTCATATGTGAATAATGCTGTATAATAGACTATTTATATTATTCACATGTGAATAATGCTGTATAATAGACTATTTATATTATTCACATGTGAATAATGCTGTATAATAGACTATTTATATTATTCACATGTGAATAATGCTGTATAATAGACTATTTATATTATTCACATGTGAATAATGCTGTATAATAGACTGTATTTATATTATTCACATGTGAATAATGCTGTATAATAGACTATTTATGTTATTCACATGTGAATAATGCTGTATAATAGACTGTATTTATATTATTCACATGTGTATAATGCTGTATAATAGACTGTATCTATGTTATTCACATGTGAATAATGCTGTATAATAGACGGTATTTATATTATTCACATGTGAATAATGCTGTATAATAGACTGTATTTATATTATTCATATGTGAATAATGCTGTATAATAGACTATTTATATTATTCACATGTGAATAATGCTGTATAATAGACTATTTATATTATTCACATGTGAATAATGCTGTATAATAGACTGTATTTATATTATTCACATGTGAATAATGCTGTATAATAGACTATTTATATTATTCACATGTGAATAATGCTGTATAATAGACTGTATCTATGTTATTCACACGTGAATAATGCTGTATAATAGACGGTATTTATATTATTCACATGTGAATAATGCTGTATAATAGACTGTATTTATATTATTCACATGTGAATAATGCTGTATAATAGACTGTATTTATATTATTCACATGTGAATAATGCTGTATAATAGACTGTATTTATATTATTCACATGTGTATAATGCTGTATAATAGACTGTATTTATATTATTCACATGTAAATAATGCTTTATAATAGACTGTATTTATATTATTCACATGTAATAAATACCCAAGTGTTTGTCTTTTGGGAGAGAACTGTGGTGCTGAATTTCCCTCGGGGATCAATAAAGTACTTTCTATTCTATTTTAATCTGAAAGAATCTTCGCAGGGGCCGCCATGTTTGCATGAATGTGCGCGTTGGCGGGCACCTTGTGAGGCTGCAGGTGCGTCCACAGGGGCACATATTCGGGCGTCCAATGGCGAACGGTGCGGCGGTTGCGTGACCACAGGATTGCTTCACGTCCGTCATCTTGCTGCGTCAGCACTTTGAGCGAGCCAGCACACTCACAGCTGATGTGGAAGTGAAACCTGCTCGGAGGAAAGAAGGAAGGAAGCGTTGGATTTGGGAGGTGGGCGTTGAGCAACCGACAGGCCGACATGTTGAGCGGGGGAGTCAAACCTTCCACCACAACATGGACGTACTGAATCTGGCAGTAGGGGGAGGAGGGCGGCAGGGTGGGACTCTGGAGTCGGGCCTCACTCAACCCGGACGCCGCACTGGAGTTGACGCTCATGAAAAAGCCTGAGAAGCACGAAAAAAAAACAAAAAAGAGCTGACTTCTTTGACTCAGAGCATCCTCACACATTCAACAGGTTGTTGGCCTGTTTCAAAGTCACCCCGAAGAGAGCACACCTGAGTGCGTGGTGTGATCAGCAGGTGGCTGCGTGCTGCTGCCGGCTCTCAGTCGCTGCCACCTCCTCCCAGCTTGGCCGGCGTTGGTCCAGCCGCACTGGTCCTGCTCGAACGTGCACGGACCTGAAAGGCGTGTCGGGAGGGAGTCAGCAACCATGATGAGACTCACACCTGAATCACGCCTCTTTCCGGAACATTGAACCAAACAAAACATGACCTCATCAACAACAACAACTTCAGCTCGATTCCCGCAAGAGTTGACTTTGATTCAGTCTTTATGACATGTGTTTTTTTGTAGATCCACTATGGACTGGACTCTCACTATTATGTTAGATCCACTATGGACTGGACTCTCACTATTATGTTAGATCCACTATGGACTGGACTCTCACACTATTATGTTAGATCCACTATGGACTGGACTCTCACTATTATGTTAGATCCACTATGGACTAGACTCACACTATTATGTTAGATCCACTCTGGACTGGACTCTCACACTATTATGTTAGATCCACTATGGACTGGACTCTCACACTATTATGTTAGATCCACTATGGACTGGACTCTCACACTATTATGTTAGATCCACTATGGACTGGACTCTCACTATTATGTTAGATCCACTATGGACTGGACTCTCACACTATTATGTTAGATCCACTATGGACTGGACTCTCACACTATTATGTTAGATCCACTATGGACTGGACTCTCACACTATTATGTTAGATCCACTATGGACTGGACTCTCACACTATTATGTTAGATCCACTATGGACTGGACTCTCACTATTATGTTAGATCCACTATGGACTGGACTCTCACACTATTATGTTAGATCCACTATGGACTGGACTCTCACACTATTATGTTAGATCCACTATGGACTGGACTCTCACTATTATGTTAGATCCACTATGGACTGGACTCTCACTATTATGTTAGATCTACTGTGGACTGGACTCTCACACTATTATGTTAGATCCACTATGGACTGGACTCTCACACTATTATGTTAGATCCACTATGGACTGGACTTTCACAATATTATGTTAGATCCACTATGGTCTGGACTCTCACACTATTATGTTAGATCCACTATGGACTGGACTCTCACTATTATGTTAGATCCACTATGGACTGGACTCTCAAACTCTTATGTTAGATCCACTATGGACTGGACTCTCACAATATTATGTTAGACCCACTTGACGTCCGTTGCATCCAGTCTCCCCTAGAGGGGGGGGGGTCACCCACATCTGCCGTCCTCTCCAAGGTTTCTCATAGTCATTCACATTGACCTCCCACTGGGTTGTGAGTTTTTCCTTGCCCTTATGTGGGCTCTAAACCGAGGATGTCGTCGTGGTTTGGGCAGCCCTTTGAGACACTTGTGATTTAAGGCCACATCAATAAAAATGGATCGATTGATTGATAACATTTTAGCAACTATTTTGGACGACACAATTCCAAAAATACTATCGTGAGACCTCCGAGACTTATTTGGCATTGCTGAAAAATGTATAACCTGGAATGAAAATAAACAACACAAGCGAGAGTAGAATAAACATGCAGCTCACCGCAGCCATCCTCGTCCTCCCCTTGAGAACAGTCCGGAAGGTAATTGCACTTTAAAGTCCCAGCGATGCATATTCGGCCGGACGAGCGCCAACAGAAAAATTCATCTTCCTGTGACACGGACACGAAAAGAAAAACATTTGTACGCGTAGTTTGCATGCAGACGTGTTTGCAGACATAAACAAAGCACCTGGCATGGCCTGGTTGGTGAGGGCGAAATCCCTGGCGTGGAGGCGGATGTAGATGTAGGTGTAGATGTAGGTGTAGATGTAGGTGTAGGTGTAGGTGTAGATGTAGGTGTAGGTGTAGGTGTAGATGTAGATGTAGGTGTAGGTGTAGGTGTAGATGTAGGTGCAGGTGTAGGTGTAGATGTAGGTGTAGATGTAGGGGTAGGTGTAGGTGTAGATGTAGATGTAGATGTAGGTGTAGATGTAGGTGTAGATGTAGTCGGGGCTGAGGTGGGTGACGTGTCAGGCAATCGGCCGTTGGCAGGATCAAACGCACACTCCTCGGAGAAGGACACATCGTCCAGTGCAACGTGTCCTCTGCCGGCGTCGCCCCCCTCGTACCTAAAGACAATCTAGGAAGAGGCACCTTTAGAAACGCACATCTGCACCAATCAACAGTAAAATCACTGACTACAAACCCCGTTTCCATACGAGTTGGGAAATGGTGTTGGATGTAAATATAAACAGAATACAAATCATTTTCAACCCATATTCAGTCAAGACTTGGACTATGGGATAGTTTGTTTTTCCAACGCAAAGGGAAATTGGCACGAGCGAGACGTGAATGTAAGTACATTTTAATTTATTACTAACTAAACTAAACTACAACAAAAGGCAAACAAAAGGCGCGCACAATGGCGGTACAAAACTAGACTATGAATATAGACAAAGCACAAAGACAGAACTAAAACAAAACAAAAACGTACATGGCATGGACAGAATGTATAAACAGCATGGCTTGGCATGAATCCGGTTGAGGGATATGTAAAGTAGCCAGGCGGACCACCTGGCAACTACAGGTTTAAATAATGAACATGATCATTACAAACAGTTTGTGAGGGCTGAGGACAGGTGTGATATGAGGGAAAGGTGAAAATTAATGAGTTGGCATGAAAACAAAGCAAACAAGGAAGTGCAAAAGCAGGAAACACGTGTCCATTCATTTATGCTAACAACGTTAGCGATCCGAATGGACCTTTTTTGTGATGTGTAAAGTTCAAGTAGAGAAAAGGTGTAGTTTTCTCTGCCTTCTGTTCTGTTGTCATACAAGAATGTAGCTTATTGTTTGATTTAGCTAGGCTGACCATATTCTGAAATCCTAAAAAGAGGACGCATATTATGCGGGCCAAGGCCGGGACTAGGTGAAAATTTGCCAATGATACTTGAACTTGATTTATAAATAATATATTTATTTAAATAAAGCATTTTTTGTCCTCTGTTGACAGTATAACAAATGAAGTCACACTTATATTATGCAACATTCACAGAGGTAGAAATATTCAAAATAACCTCTTGTATTTAATATACACATAAATAATGACTCAAAACAGGTTAATTATATTTAAACAAAAAACAGGTAACGGCCCATTCATTCTTTAAAATGTCTCTCCTCGGTCCAGTGGACCATTCTAATGTAAAAAATATAAATAATTGTTAAGATCCGTACTCGGATCCCGTGATCTTATCCTTTCGGTCATGACCC
Source organism: Nerophis ophidion (assembly GCF_033978795.1). Classification (NCBI taxonomy): domain Eukaryota; kingdom Metazoa; phylum Chordata; class Actinopteri; order Syngnathiformes; family Syngnathidae; genus Nerophis; species Nerophis ophidion. The sequence goes on from NC_084624.1 coordinate 54,779,997, forward strand.
AAAGCTCATGACCATAGGTGAGGATGGGAACGTAGATCGACCGGTAAATTGAGAGCTTTGCCTTCCGGCTCAGCTCCTTCTTCACCACAACGGATTGGTACAACGTCCGCATTACTGAAGACGCCGCACCGATCCGCCTGTCGATCTCACCATCCACTCTTCCCTCACTCGTGAACAAGAATCCTAGGTACTTGAACTCCTCCACTTGGGGCAGGGTCTCCTCCCCAACCCGGAGATGGCACTCCACCCTTTTCCGGGCGAGAACCATGGACTCGGACTTGGAGGTACTGATTCTCATTCCGGATAAGATCACGGGTACAAGCGGCCGAAATGAGTTTCCTCCGCCAGGTGGCGGGTCTCTCCCTTAGAGATAGGGTGAGAAGCTCTGCCATCCGGGAGGAACTCAAAGTAAAGCCGCTGCTCCTCCACATGGAGAGGAGCCAGATGAGGTGGTTCGGGCATCTGGTCAGGATGCCACCCGAACGCCTCCCTAGGGAGGTGTTTAGGGCACGTCCAGCTGGTAGGAGGCCACGGGGAAGACCCAGGACACGTTGGAAAGACTATGTCTCCCGGCTGGTCTGGGAACGCCTCGGGATCCCCCGGGAAGAGCTAGACGAAGTGGCTGGAGATAGGGAAGTCTGGGCTTCCATGCTTAGGCTGCTGCCCCCGCGACCCGACCTCGGATAAGCGGAAGATGATGGATGGATGGATGGACGTACTCGGATCTTCTCATATTATTGTTTATTGTTTCCATTGTTGTATCACTCCGTCATTCTACCTCTTATTTCCTGTTTGTTCCGTCACCACGGTCCCTCATTAGTTCACCTGCTACTCACGGTCCCGCACACCTGCTACAAATAATCACCTTCCCTTTATAAGCCTTCCTCTTTTCATTCTTCTGCCTGGGACTCTAGTTTGCTCTCACGCAACTATACGTCTGTTTTGATCGTTTGCTTTCACGCAATCCCTACTATTTTCGCAACTCTCATGCTATGCACCTCGTTATTAGCTCACATGCTAAATGTTTTATTTACTCCTTTTTGTGTGCCAACATGCCAGTTTAATTTCCTATTTTGTATCTCCTAGTTCTCATACTAGCGTCTTTGGTTTGCCTTTTGTTAGCTCCAGTGTTTTTGTTATAGCTCTCCTTCTGTTATTTAGAATAAATTGGTTATATCTTACCTTTGATGTGTTCTTCGTTTTGACCCATTCTCGAGGGAATCGAACCCGGCACCACAATGCCGAACAGGCGTAACAATAATGCCTCCAAACATTATAAACAAAAACAGATGTTCTCAGAGAATACACCATAGGTGAAGGGTATTTCACAAATCAGTTAAAACAACAAAAACAGAGGTAGCATTTCTGAGCCGATTATTTTAGGCTTCTGTTAAAAAAAATAATTAATAGTCAACATTTAAAACAAAAAAAGGACCTTTCCCGGCAAAACTCGAACCAACACTTCCTGTCAACAGCGTCACTTCCCTATCTTCCCCGGAAGTCCCGCCCCCCAGCCAGAGCCATTGGCTAACACCCCGTAGCCAGCCGCTACAATATTTACAACTAGAATTCACCAACTTGAGTAATATATATACGGTAACTTAACCCTGGACGTACATTGAAAATACACGCAACCCTAAATCAAAATGCCGGTATTTAAAAAACAAACGCCCGCAAAGGAGGACATGTCCGGGGAAAAGAGGACGTATGGTCAGCCTAATTTAGCATGCTAAATGACTCTTCATGTATTCATCTAGTGCAGGGGTCGGGAACCTTTTTGGCTGAGAGAGCCAAGAAGCCAACTATTTTAAAATGTATTTCCGTAAGAGCCATGTAATATTTTTTTAACACTGAACACAAAAAAACGCGTGCATTTTGAAGAAAGACCAACATTTCTAGAGAGGTCTCTTATTCTTTGTAATGACTTTGTTATTCTGTAGCTAACTGTGGAGGGGGCGTGGCCTGCGGGCCTGCAGCGAAGCGGGGTGTTGCCAGTACTGGCCTCGAAATCAGCGACAGGTGCGTAGATGGCCCACCTGGGCCTTTTTATCTGATCACCTGTCGCTATGTCATAAGCAACAGCCATTAGGAGAGACGGGCTTGGGGCTAGAAACTATAGCGCGAGCGAGAACGAAAGAGAAAAAGACAATTGCTGGAAAGCAACTTAGAGACTTATTGAAAAATAAAACAATATTATAACCCTGAAACAGGCTCTCATGTTGGTGCTTGGTGGTCTGAAGAACCCCAGGAGGGCAAGCCCCACACTAACCAATAATAAATAAATGACTTCTTACCAACTTGCTGAACATAAAAATGCATGAGAATGTTTTATATTTTGAACGTTATTTTTAACACTGTGATTACAAGTGGAATTATTCATTATTTATCGTGTTAAGGAATGTCGGCTCAGATTTATCCGAGAGTCATCAAAAGAACCACATCTGGCTCGCGAGCCATAGGTTCCCTACCCCTGATCCAGTGTAAAGACTGGTGGGCATCGAGGTGCCGGGTTCGATTCCCTCGAGGATGCGTTGACGTAAACACAACAAAGGTAAGATCTTAAAAGATTTATTTAACAAAAAAAGAGCTCTGAACAGAAATACTGGAGCTAATAAAAAGGCAAACCAAAAACGCTGGTATGAAAACTAGGAAATACAAACAGAAAATGTAAACACAAAAAAAACAATTAGCATGTGAGCTAAGAAAAGGCAGGTGGATTAGCATATGAGCTAGCGAGAATAAACGTACCGAGAAGAGCAGTCGTACCTTGTTGCATGTGAGCAAGTCTTATGGACCCAGACTGAACAAAGAAAAGAGGGAGGCTGATATGGGAGAGTGATAATGAGTAGCAGGTGGACTGATGAGTCACCATGGTGACAAAGCAAACAGGAAATAAGGAGTCAGATGGAGAGATATACAAAATGGAAAAATAAATAATATGTGTAGATCCGAGCAGCGGATCGCAACAATCTAGCCTATTTCTATTCATTTGTTCTTAAGGCCGCCCGTGGTTCCTTAAGGCTCTGGATGCTGTGGGACTGTCTTAGTTGACAAGACTCTGCAGCATAGCGTGGACATCGGGGGCGGTACCTCTGGATTGGCAGACCGGGGTGGTGGTCCCTCTCTTTAAGAAGGGGGACCGGAGGGTGTGTTCCAACTATGGTGGGATCACACTCCTCAGACTTCCCAGTAAGGTTTATTCAGGTGTACTGGAGAGGAGGCTACGCCGGATAGTCCAACCTCGGATTCAGGAGGAACAGTGTGGTTTTCGTCCTGGTCGTGGAACTGTGGACCAGCTCTATACTCTGGGCAGGGTTCTTGAGGGTGCATGGGAGTTTGCCCAACCAGTCTACATGTGCTTTGTGGACTTGGAGAAGGCATTGGACCGTGTCCCTCGGGAAGTCCTGTGGGGAGTGCTCAGAGAGTATGGGGTATCGGACTGTCTGATTGTGGCGGTCCACTCCCTGTATGATCAGTGTCAGAGCTTGGTCCGCATTGCCGGCAGTAAGTCGGACACATTTCCAGTGAGGGTTGGACTCTGCCAAGGCTGTCCTTTGTCACCCATTCTGTTCATAACTTTTATGGACAGAATTTCTAGGCGCAGTCAAGGCGTTGAGGGGTTCTGGTTTGGTGACCGCAGGATTAAGTCTCTGCTTTTTGCAGATGATGTGGTCCTGATGGCTTCATCTGACCGGGATCTTCAGCTCTCACTGGATCGGTTCGCAGCCGAGTGTGAAGCGACCGGAATGAGAATCAGCACCTCCAAGTCCGAGTCCATGGTTCTTGCCCGGAAAAGGGTGGAGTGCCATCTCCGGGTTGGGGAGGAGACCCTGCCCCAAGTGGAGGAGTTCAAGTACCTAGGAGTCTTGTTAACGAGTGAGGGAAGAGTGGATGGTGAGATCGACAGGCGGATCGGTGCGGCGTCTTCAGTAATGCGGACGTTGTACCGATCCGTTGTGGTGAAGAAGGAGCTGAGCCGGAAGGCAAAGCTCTCAATTTACCGGTCGATCTACGTTCCCATCCTCACCTATGGTCATGAGCTTTGGGTCATGACCGAAAGGACAAGATCACGGGTACAAGCGGCCCAAATGAGTTTGGGTCTCTCCCTTAGAGATAGGGTGAGAAGCTCTGCCATCCGGGAGGAACTCAAAGTAAAGCCGCTGCTCCTCCACATCGAGAGGAGCCAGATGAGGTGGCTCGGGCATCTGGTCAGGATGCCACCCGAACGCCTCCCTAGGGAGGTGCTTAGGGCACGTCCAACCGGTAGGAGACCCAGGACACGTTGGGAAGACTATGTCTCCCGGCTGGCCTGGGAACGCCTCGGGATCCCCTGGGAGGAGCTAGACGAAGTGGCTGGGGAAAGGGAAGTCTGGGTTTCCCTGCTTAGGCTGCTGCCCCCGCGACCCGACCTCGGATAAGTGGAAGAAGATGGATGGATGGATGTTCTTAAGTCAAATATTTTTAAAGACTACTCCAGTTGTTCAGCTGACTATTTATACCTTGCAATAGTCTTTTACAAGCTCCTCATGTGTCCAACTTTGAATAATCCAAAAATGGTCAACATTTCCAAACCTCCCAAACTTAACTTCTTGTGGTAAATTTCCGGAAATTTACCTGGAAACCTTCCACCCCTTTGCAACCCTATTACATACACAGTTTTGAGCTTACAAAACACAGATTTACACTGAACTCACCTTGCACTGTACAGATGAGGAAAAGGTGACGTTGGTCCTCTGCCAGCTGTAGCTCGGCGTGGGCGTGGCGAGCCACAACACCGTGTCGTTGCCGCCGGATCGCAGCGTCCGGGAACGCGCCGTGAGTCTCCCTGCAGCGTCATCCAGGCTGTAGTAGAAGAATGTGATCTGTGTGGACACAAGCCCCGTGCGTTTATAACATTTAAATACTCTCCCCTCTTCTAACCTTTTTGGAGCCAAATGCGTTGGCACACCACCAGCAGACATCATTAAAAAAACCAAACCCAGTTGTTAGTAAAAAGTCGTTGTCGCCATTGTTGGATATGACTTTAAAGCAGAAGCAAGCATGCATCAATATAGCTGCAGTGTTTTAGTTCTTGTCTTGCACTCCAATTTGGTGGCTTTTTCTCTTTTTTGGTATTTTCCTGTAGCAGTTTCATGTTTTCCTCTGAGTGATATTTCCCGCATCTACTTTGTTTTAGCAATCAAGAATATTTCAGTTGTTTTTTATCCTTCTTTGTGGGGACATTGTTGACTGTCATGTCGTGTTCGGATGTACTTTGTGGACGCCGTCTTTGCTCCACAGTAAGTCTTTGCTGTCGTCCAGCATTCTGTTTTTGTTCAGTTTTAGTTTCGTTTTGCATAGCCTTCCCTAAGCTTCAATGCCTTTTCTTAGGGGCACTCACCTTTTGTTTATTTTTGGTTTAAGCATTAGACACCTTTTTACCTGCACTCTGCCTCCCGCTGTTTCCGACATCTACAAAGCAATTAGCTACCGGCTGCCACCTACTGATATAGAAGAGTATTACAGGGTTACTCTGCCGGGCTCTAGACAGCACCGACACTCAACAACAACACATCATTTGCAGACTATAGTTACTGCTTTCCAAAAAAATATTTTTTACCTTAATAGGTGAAATTGAATAATCTCCCACGGCAAACTAGTGTGCCGTGGCGCAGTGGTTGAAAAACACTGATGTAGTTGTTGCCTTTTTGTCACCTTATTTTGAGTTTAGTGGCATTGTCCTGTGTTGAGGGTTTTTAGTTCCTGTCTTCCGGTCTTATTTCGGTGGCCCTTCCTTGACATATAGTCAAGGTTCCTGTGGTTTATCCGTTATACAGTGCTTAGTACCGGGGGAGAGCGGAATATACGTTGGTCAGGAAAAAACACAGAGGCTATTTCATCCCTGCAAGCCTGTTTCATTGCTCTTCCAAAGAGCAGTGAAACAGGCTTCATGCACACGTATATATATATACACACACACACACACACACACACACACACACACACATATATATATATATATAGATATATACATATATATATATATATATATATATGTATGTATATATATATATATATATATACATATATATATATATATATATATATGTATGTATATATATATATACACACACATATATATATATATGTATATATGTATGTATACATACATACATACATAAATATATATACATACACATATTTGTGTATATATATACAGTATATACACACATACACACACATATATATGTATATATACATATATATATACACATATACATGCATACATTTATATATATGTATATTTATATATATACACACATACATGCATATATATGTGTATATATACATATATACATACATACACATATATATACATACATATATATACATACATGTATATATATAAATATATATACATATATTCATATATATATATATATATATATATATACATACATATATATATACATATATACATATATATATATATATATATATATATATATATATATATATATATATATATATATATATATATTGTGTTGTACAATATACCGGTACTGTATACTAATACAGTACCGCGGTGCTAAAAAAATTATTTTTTTGGATTTTAGCAAAAGGCTGCAATGAAACAAAGAGCGACAAATTTAAAGGGGTCTGAATACTTTCCGTACTACCAATGTTTGTATAATTGTGTATATTTATATGTGTGCATGAATAAAAATTAGGGCTGTTAAAGTTAACGCGTTTGTCATGTTCGGTGGTCTGGATTATATTTTTGTTATTTTCTGTAGTTTTGGACTCTTTTAGTTCCTGTTTACGCTCCCCTGTTTAGTTACCATGACGACCCATTAGTTTCACCCGCCTCATGTAAAAAACGCACCTGCTCTGATCAAGAGACTTTTATTCAAGCCTGTTTTGCCAGTCAGTCGTCCCGGCGACATTGCTAGTTTTCACGCCATAGTTCATGTTGCTTGTTTTCATGCCACGTAAGTTTTGTTTATTCATGCCACAGTTTAGCGAGTTTTGTTTCTTGTCCATAGTTCTGTGTAAGCTGTGTTTTCGCCTCGTGCGCCTTTTTGATTGTTCTGTTTTTGAAAAGTGAAGAATTAAAAATGTTCCCACCTTCACGCCTGGTCCAGAGTAGTCCGTTTGCATCCCGGGAGAACAAACCTCGTAGTAAGCTGCGTAAAACTCCACGTCTTGACAGTGTTAACGCGTGTGATTAATTAAAAAAAATTACCGCGTTACCACGAATGACTGACGATCGATCAAAGTGTATGTTTTGAGCGGCGCCCGAAGGCAGAGATCACGTCACACACCACTGATAGTCAGGTGCTCTGCGCCCACTTTCACACACCTGTTGTATATGATCAGCAAATGTTAAAGGAAAAAATGTTTAAGGACTGTAATCATACAGAAAATACATTTCTAACACGGTTTAATTAACAAATCTTAACATTATCAATTATTTGCTAAAAAAAAAATGATGTCATTCAAACAAGTGACGCTCTGCCTCACCTGGCTGCCCTGACCACACCCCCTGGTGTAAGTTTAGTTTTCTAACAGAAACAGGACTCCCGCCTGTACCCACCGTGCAATTTGAGCTGGGAAGCAAGGTGTTGGAGAGGAGCTGGGATATGCCAGGAGTGCCGGGAGTTAGGTAGTGACCTGAGGAATGACACGGGACACAGTATAGAACGTTTCATCATTCCTTGCATTGACGGCGTCATACCTGCAGCGTTGTTTAGGGTGTGGTCCAGGGGAGGACCGGCAGGCCAGGCGTCCTCTCCTTTTTGCAGCCTCCATCTCGCGCCACCTTCGTCCAACTGGTTTTTAGCCCAAGAGCACAGGCCTTGTTCGAAGCTGCAGCGCTGCGTCACACCGCGAGTCTCTGGATGGACAGAGGAGGAACGTTCCTTTCGTGCTTGGGAATACACAAGTTATAGTCATGGGCAGGGCTGTGGGAACACAGACTGCGGCGATTTCTGAACTGAATCGCAAGATTGATCACAACATGGAGAAACTTGCTGAAAAGGAAAATTGAATTGAATTTGAGAGTACCCAGCATGGACGAATAGAACAGACGAGTCATTGTTTTTGTCGGCTCGCGGAAAACAAACATCCAAATCTACGATTTGACTCCCTCGAACGGCATTGACACTGTGGAAACAGGACCAGGCTGTTCTGAAAAACACCCCCGAGGACACATCAATGATAGACGCTTTTGACCTCCCATCTCCTCAACGACACCTGGAGTCGAACTTTTGCCGTAGTTTCAAAAAAATGACATCATCACACCCAAGACAATTGGGCGTACACGCACACACCCGCCATCCCCACCCCACGCCTTCACCACCGATGTTTTCCCCCTCGGGGTGACGGTTGGATGACAGTGCTTCAAAGCAGCAGTCGCCTACCAGGGCCCCAACTCCCCCCTCACCCTCTGTTGCGAGTTTGTCGTGATTAACTGTAACGTATTTATGTGTGCATTGCATGGAGGGTTTTTTTCCCCACTCCAGACTAGGCCCCTTTAGGAGTCCAGTCTTTATTGTATATTTTTACTCGGCCCCCTTACGAAAGATGAAAACCTAACCCTAACCTAGTCAGTGGCCTAGTGGTTAGAGTGTCCGCCCTGAGATGGGTAGGTTGGGAGTTGTGAGTTCATACCGAGTCATACCAAAGACTATAAAACTGGGAACCATTACCTCCCTGCTTGGCACTCAGCATCAAGGGTTGGAACTGGGGGTTAAATCGACAAAAATGATTCCTGGGCGTGGCCACCTCTTCTGCTTACTGCTCCCCTCACCTCCCAGGGGGTGAACAAGGGTTATGGGTCAAATGCAGAGGACACATTTCACCACTTCAATTAACTTAAATGTCCCTGGACACATGAGGACTTTGAATATGACCAATGTATGATCCTGGAACTACAAACCCCGTTTCCATATGAGTTGGGAAATGGTGTTAGATGTAAATATAAACAGAATACAATGATTTGCAAATCCTTTTCAAGCCATATTCAGTTGAATATGCTACAAAGACAACATATTTGATGTTCAAACTCAAACGTTATTTTTTTTTGCAAATAATAATTAACTTAGAATTTCATGGCTGCAACATGTGCCAAAGTAGTTGGGAAAGGGCATGTTCACCACTGTGTTACATCACCTTTTCTTTTAACAACATTCAATAAACGTTTGGGAACTGAAGAAACTAATTGTTGAAGCTTTGAAAGTGGAATTCTTTCCCATTCTTGTTTTATGTAGAGCTTCAGTCCTTCAACAGTCCGGGGTCTCAACTGTCGTATTTTATGCTTCATAATGCGCCACACATTTTCGATGGGAGACAGGTCTGGACTGCAGGCGGTCCAGGAAAGTACCCGCACTCTTTTTTTACAAAGCCACGCTGTTGTAACACATGCTGAATGTGGCTTGGCATTTACTACACGGTCTAGCTCCATCCTATCTTGCCGATTGTATTGTACCATATGTCCCGGCATGAAATCTGCCTTCAAAGGACTCCGGCTTATTAGTGATTCCCAAAGCCCAAAAAAAGTCTGCGGGCTATAGAGTGTTTTCATTTCGGGCTCCAGTACTCTGGTATGCCCTCCCGGTAACAGTTCGAGATGCTACCTCAGTAGAAGCATTTAAGTCTCACCTTAAAACTCATTTGTATACTCTAGCCTTTAAATAGACTCCCTTTTTAGACCAGTTGATCTGCCGTTTCTTTTCTTTTTCTCCTATGTCCCACTCTCCCTTGTGGAGGGGGTTCGGTCCGATCCGGTGGCCATGGATGACGTACCGGCTGTCCAGAGTCGGGACCCAGGATGGACCGCTCGTCCAGAGTAGGGACCCAGGATGGACCGTTTGCCTGTGTATCGGCTGGGGACATCCCTGCGCTGCTGATCCGCCTCCGCTTGGGATGGTTTCCTGCTGGCTCCGCTGTGAACGGGACTCTCGCTGCTGTGTTGGATCCGCTATGGACTGGACTCTCGCGACTGTGTTGGATCCATTGTGGATTGAACTTTCACAGTATCATGTTAGACCCGCTCGACATCCATTGCTTTCCTCCTCTCTAAGGTTCTCATAGTCATCATTGTCACCGACGTCCCACTGGGTGTGAGTTTTCCTTGCCCTTATGTGGGCCTACCGAGGATGTCGTAGTGTTTTGTGCAGCCCTTTGAGACACTAGTGATTTAGGGCTATATTAGTAAACATTGATTGATTGCGAGGTGGCATTTTCCTCGAGTGAAATAATTTTCTGAGAGTGTTCAGAGACCTTGGTGTGTACATTGTCAATCATTGTCTCGAGTGAAGAAATAGCTGTCCCGAAGTCCGCGGAGAGGGCCTGGCGGTGTTCTTCCAGAAGACTAGCTACAGCCGACATGTTGACTTCGCCGGCACCCCCGTCGGAGGAGTTAGGTCCGGCACTGGTATCTCTGGCGCTGCGCTTCGTCGAGTGAGTTAGCATTTCTTGTCGGTTGCAACATTGGAGTACTATAATCGCCGGCTCGCTAGCGCAGTTTGTGGAGTTTTAAAAGAGTGGCAATGTGAAAAGTAGTGGGAGGGAGACTCAACACGTGTCTACTCCATCTTGCCCAAACCAGAAGTCTTCCAAAAACTATTTCAAATGTGGACTCGTCAGACCACAGAACACTTTTCCACTTTGCATCAGTCCATCTTAGATGATCTCGGGCCCAGAGAAGCCAGCGGCGTTTCTGGATGTTGTTGATAAATGGCTTTCGCTTTGCATAGTAGAGCTTTAACTTGCACTTACAGATGTAGCGACCAACTGTATTTAGTGACAGTGGTTTTCTGAAGTGTTCCTGAGCCCATGTGGTGATATCCTTTAGAGATTGATCTTGGTTTTTGATATAGTGCCGTCTGAGGGATCGAAGGTCACGGTCATTCAATGTTGGTTTCCGGCCATGCCGCTTACGTGGAGTGATTTCTCCAGATTCTCTGAACCTTTTGATGATATTATGGAGCGTAGATGTTGAAATCCCTAAATTTCTTGCAATGTCACTTTGAGAAAGGTTGTTCTTAAACTGTTTGACTATTTGCTCACGCAGTTGTGGACAAAGGGGTGTACCTTGCCCCATCCTTTCTTGTGAAAGACTGAGCATTTTTTGGGAAGCTGCTTTTATAGCCAATCATGGCACCCACCTGTTCCCAATTAGCCTGCACACCTGTGGGATGTTCCAAATAGGTGTTTGATGAGCATTCCTCAACTTTATCAGTATTTATTTCCACCTTTCCCAACTTCCTTTTCACGTGTTGCTGGCATCAAATTCTAAAGTTAATGATTATTTGCAACAACAAAAAAATTTTTTATGAGTTTGAACATGAAATATGTTGTCTTTGTAGCATATTCAACTGAATATGGCTTGAAAAGGATTTGCAAATCATTGTATTCTGTTTATATTTACATCTAACACCATTTCCCAACTTATATGGAAAAGGGATTTTAGCTAGGAGCCTTTGTTTGTTTACTTACTACTAAAAGACAAATTGTCTAGTATGTTCACTATTTTTTTAGGACTAAATTGCAATGCACCTGGGGATAGGTTGATTGGCAACACTAAATGGTCCCTAGTGTGTGAATGTTGTCTGTCTATCTGTGTTGGCCCTGCGATGAGGTGGCGACTTGTCCAGGGTGTACCCCGCTTTCCGCCCTATTGTAGCTGAGATAGGCGCCAGCGCCCCCCGCGACCCCGAAAGGGAATAAGCGGTTGAAAACGGATGGATGGATGGAAATTGCAACAAGAAACATATGTTTCAGGTACCCTAAGATTTTTTATTAAAATAAAGCCAATAATGATATTTTTTGTGGTCCTTTATTTAGAAAAGTACCGAAAAGTATTGAAATAATTTTAGTACCGGTCCCAAAATATTGGTGTGAAGGAAGATGTGGCCAGCGCTGCCTGCAGGAGCAAAGGTCACCGCCTCCGTCCACAGTGCTGAGGACAGAGCACCATCAGACGGGGGCGGGGCATGTGCTGACGGCGAGACACAGCCGGCAGGTGATTAGATTACACTTGTGACGTGTTAATCTAATCATCTGTTGTCTTTAACAGTAAGCAGCAGGGAGCAGGAGGGGAGAGAGGATACGGACGTGACTGAAAAGTCACATTCTGGGGGAAAAAGACTTTTGATAAAACCTATGTACATTAGAACCTTTGTTAAAAAGCTGCACGCTTGGCTCTTTTGCCGTGTCTCCGGAGTTTAGACTGAAGTCATATTTGAAAAGATCAGATTCCAATCGGATTCAGGACTACCTCCTGATGACGTGGCCAGAATTTGATGGCAAAAGATCAGATTTGAAGCACGTTGGCGTGTTTGGACTGGGAAAAAAAGGGCAAAACTAATCGGATTTGATGTGCAGTGTAATTGAATAGAGGCGTTCATTTTTGAAACAACTACCAGCGCTTGTGACGTCTCACCACAGTCGAGCTCGTCCGTCCGGTCGCCGCAGTCGTCGGTGAAATCGCACACCCGGCTCCTCTCCACGCACACGCTGTTATTGCACGCAAACATGTTGTCGGCACAGACGGGTTGAGGCTCTGGAGGAACCAAAAAGAAAAAAACATGAGGACATCTGGCGTGAAACATCGGCGGAGCGCCCGTGCTGTCTTTACCCGGCAGGGGGCATGTGGTGAAGGCCATGTCGTCAACGGCAACGTGGCCCGTCTGGCTAAAGGCCCGGGTCGCCTGGAGAAGGATGGTGAAGTCCTGGCTGGGTCGGGCCACCGCAACCTCGCCGCGTTGCCACACGTCATCGCCTCCGCCCGACCTCCACCACAGGACGGTGGTCCGTGATCTCTCGCTCCGCAGCACCTTCAACGCTTGGGTGTCTGCAAGTAGGTCATAAATCTAATGAGTTCTTCACAAATATGTCATACTTAAAGTCCTACTGAAAGCCACTACTACCCAACACGCAGTCTGATAGTTTATATATCAATGATGAAATATTAACATTGCAACACATGCCGATACGGCCGCTTTAGTTTACTAAATTGCAATTTTAAATTTCGTGCGGGAGTATCATGCTAAAACAGTTTGTCCAATGAATAATGGAGACGTCAAAGAAGAAAGACGTAGGAGGGAAGCGGTGTATTGCGGCCGCCTTTAGCAACACAAACACAGTCGGTGTTTCATTGTTCACATTTCCGAAAGATGCGGTGAAGCTTTACTATGGAACAGAGCGGTCAAGCGAACATGGTTCCCTAACACATCTCAATCGGCAGGTTTCGGTGAGAAAATGGTGGTAATAAGTCGACTCTTGCTGTAGACATGAGCGGAGAGCTTCCTTCGCCTCGCCGAGAAACGTGGCTTTCCCTCGGAGACACTGGCGGTCACCACACCCCTCCGGCTTTTTTTTCCCCTGCTGTGCCAAATTCCGTTGACAAAAATTCCAGGTTCGCGCCACTTTCTTGCCACACACTATTGCTATTGGATTGGACCACACACACAAAGTACATTGTATTATGCAGCAATCATTTCGAAAGATCGTGTTTCGAAGAGGGTCCCTTGCGAAGGGCAGAGATGGGCATCGCCACCACCCGTCGACTGGTGCTGAAGAAAGGTGTGAGGCCGACCTTCAGGTTGTACAGGTACGACCATATAATCTCACTAAAACACTAGTAACACAATAAGCAGATAAGGTATTTTCCAGAATTATCCTAGTAAATTTGTCTAATAACATCTGAATCGCTCCCACTGTATAGTCTTTTTTTTCTTTTTTCTAGTCCTTCACTCTCACTTTCTTCATCCACGAATCGTTCATCCTCGCTCAAATTAATGGGGAAATCGTCGCTTTCTTGGTCCGAATCGCTCTCGCTGCTGGTGGCCATCATTCTAAACAATGTGAGAATCTCTACAACCGGTGATGTCACACGCACATCATCTGCTACTTCCGGTACAGGCAAGGCTTTTTTAAGAGCAACCAAAGGTTGCGAACTTTATCCTCGATGTTCTCTACTAAATCCTTTCAGCAAAAATATGCCAATATGGCGAAATGATCAATTATGACACATAGCATATTCAGTTGAATATGCTACAAAGACAACATATTTCATGTTCAAACTCATTAACCTTATTTTTTTTTGCAAATAATAATTAACTTAGAATTTCATGGCTGCAAGATGTGCCAAAGTAGTTGGGAAAGGGCATGTTCACCACTGTGTTACATCACCTTTTCTTTTAACAACACTCAATAAACGTTTGGGAACTGAGGAAACTAATTGTTGAAGCTTTGAAAGTGGAATTGTTTCTCATTCTTGTTTTATGTAGAGCTTCAGTCCTTCAACAGTCCGGGGTCTCCGCTGTCGTATTTTACGCTTCATAATGCGCCACACATTTTCCATGGGAGACAGGTCTGGACTGCAGGCGGGCCAGGAAAGTATTCGTACTCTTTTTTTACAAAGCCACGCTGTTTTAACACGTGCTGAATGTGGCTTGGCATTGTCTTGCTGAAATAAGCAGGGGCGTCCATGAAAAAGACGGCGCTTAGATGGCAGCATATGTTGTTCCAAAACCTGTATGTACCTTTCAGCATTAATGGTGCCTTCACAGATGTGTAACTTACCCATGTCTTGTTCACTAATACACCCCCATACCATCACACATGTGTAAGTTACCCATGTCTTGTTCACTAATACACCCCCATACCATCACACATGTGTAAGTTACCCATGTCTTGTTCACTAATACACCCCCATACCATCACACATGTGTAAGTTACCCATGTCTTGTTCACTAATACACCCCCATACCATCACACATGTGTAAGTTACCCATGTCTTGTTCACTAATACACCCCCATACCATCACACATGTGTAAGTTACCCATGTCTTGTTCACTAATACACCCCCATACCATCACACATGTGTAAGTTACCCATGTCTTGTTCACTAATACACCCCCATACCATCACACATGTGTAAGTTACCCATGTCTTGGGCACTAATACACCCCCATACCATCACACATGTGTAAGTTACCCATGTCTTGGGCACTAATACACCCCCATACCATCACACATGTGTAAGTTACCCATGCCTTGGGCACTAATACACCCCCATACCATCACACATGTGTAAGTTACCCATGCCTTGGGCACTAATACACCCCCATACCATCACACATGTGTAAGTTACCCATGTCTTGTTCACTAATACACCCCCATACCATCACACATGTGTAAGTTACCCATGTCTTGGGCACTAATACACCCCCATACCATCACACATGTGTAAGTTACCCATGTCTTGGGCACTAATACACCCCCATACCATCACACATGTGTAAGTTACCCATGTCTTGGGCACTAATACACCCCCATACCATCACACATGTGTAAGTTACCCATGCCTTGGGCACTAATACACCCCCATACCATCACACATGTGTAAGTTACCCATGTCTTGGGCACTAATACACCCCCATACCATCACACATGTGTAAGTTACCCATGTCTTGTTCACTAATACACCCCCATACCATCACACATGTGTAAGTTACCCATGTCTTGGGCACTAATACACCCCCATACCATCACACATGTGTAAGTTACCCATGTCTTGTTCACTAATACACCCCCATACCATCACACATGTGTAAGTTACCCATGTCTTGGGCACTAATACACCCCCATACCATCACACATGTGTAAGTTACCCATGTCTTGTTCACTAATACACCCCCATACCATCACACATGTGTAAGTTACCCATGTCTTGGGCACTAATACACCCCCATACCATCACACATGTGTAAGTTACCCATGTCTTGTTCACTAATACACCCCCATACCATCACAGATGTGTAAGTTACCCATGTCTTGTTCACTAATACACCCCCATACCATCACACATGTGTAAGTTACCCATGCCTTGGGCACTAATACACCCCCATACCATCACACATGTGTAAATTACCCATGCCTTGGGCACTAATACACCCCCATACCATCACACATGTGTAAGTTACCCATGCCTTGGGCACTAATACACCCCCATACCATCACACATGTGTAAATTACCCATGCCTTGGGCACTAATACACCCCCATACCATCACACATGTGTAAGTTACCCATGCCTTGGGCACTAATGCACCCCCATACCATCACACATGTGTAAGTTACCCATGCTTTGGGCACTAATACACCCCCATACCATCACACATGTGTAAGTTACCCATGCCTTGGGCACTAATACACCCCCATACCATCACACATGCTGGCTTTTGAACTTTGCGTCGATAATAGTCTGGATGGTTCGCTTCCCCTTTTGTCTGGATGACACGATGTCAAATATTTCCAAAAGAATTTGAAATGTGGACTCGTCGGACAACAGAACACTTTTCCACTTTGCATCAGTCCATCTCAGATGATCTCAGGCCCAGAGAAGCTGACAGCGTTTCTGGATGTTGTTGATAAATGGCTTTTGCTTTGCATAGTAGAGCTTTAACTTTAACTGTATTTACTGACAGTGGTTTTCTGAAGTGTTCCTGAGCCAATGTGGTGATATCCTTTAGAGATTGATGTCGGTTTTTGATACAGTGGTCACGGTCATTCAATGTTGGTTTCCGGCCATGTCGCTTACGTGGAGTGATTTCTCCAGATTCTCTGAACCTTTTGATGATATTATGGAGCGTAGATGTTGAAATCCCTAAATTTCTTGCAATTGCACTTTGAGAAAGGTTGTTCTTAAACTGTTTGACTATTTGCTCACACAGTTGTGGACAAAGGGGTGTACCTCGCCCCATCCTTTCCTGTGAAAGACTGAGCATTTTTTGGGAAGCTGTTTTTATAGCCAATCATGGCACCCACCTGTTCCCAATTAGCCTGCACACCTGTGGGATGTTCCAAATAAGTGTTTGATGAGCATTTATTGCCACCTTTCCCAACTTCTTTGTCACGTGTTGCTGGCATGATGATTATTTTTCAGTTTGAACATGAAATATGTTGTCTTTGTAGCATATTCAACTGAATATGGCTTGAAAAGGATTTGCAAATCATTGTATTCTGTTTATATTTACATCAAACACAATTTCCCAACTCATATGGAAACGGGGTTTGTATAGCGAAGCCTGCTTTAGTAGTGCCTTAAAGAAAGTAGTCAAAGTAGAGAGCGCTACCACGTTTTTGGCGTTACGTTACCTTCTCCATACATGTTGTAGTAGAAGTGGAAGGTGCATGTCGAGCTGGCGTTTGTCATGGCGGGACTCTGCAAGGTGGCGGGACTGATGTGACCGCCGTTGTTAGGGGTCAACGCCACGTATTGACCTGTCAGGCACAGGAAGTGACATCAGTGACATCGCTCTTGCAAAGAAGGACATTGTTGGAGGTGGACTCACCCAGCCGGGTGCCGAGTGTGTGGTCAACAGATGGTCCCGTGTTCACAGGAGCGTCCTTTCCCGCCATCATCTCCCACTGACCTTGACCCACGCTGACGTCCTTCCAGCCGCACGTGCCGTTTTCAAACGTGCACCCGGCAAAACCGGAACCGGTTTCGTTCGCTGCAAGACGAAATCTTTTCGTTCAGTGTTTCTCAACCTTTTTTTTTCGAGCCCAGGCACATTTTTGGCCTTGAAAAAAATCCAGAGACACCACCAGCAGACATCGTGAAGTGAAGTCAATTATATTTATATAGCGCTTTTCTCTAGTGACTCAAAGCGCTTTGCATTGTGAAACCCAATATCTAAGTTACATTTAAAGCAGTGTGGGTGGCACTGGGAGCAGGTGGGTAAAGTGTCTTGCCCAAGGACACAACGGCAGTGATTAGGATGGTACAAGCGGGGATCGAACCTGCAATCCTCAAGTTGCTGGCACGGCCGCTCTACCAACCGAGCTATGCCGCTATAAAAACAAAACTCAGTGGACAGTAGAACGTTGTTGACTTTAAAGCATGACCAAGCATGCATGACTGTAGCTCTTGTCTCAAAGTAGGTGTACTGTCAGGCTTGCTTGTGTGTGTTTAGTATTTCCTGTCCTTAGTTCCTGTCAGCACTCTTATTTTGGTTCAACTTCCTGTTTGTTTCCCTGGGTGCTGTTTTCCCTCAGCTGCGGCGGATTGGCACCTTGCCACACCTGTCGTTAATGAGCCCGTTCCTATATAATAATAATAATAATAATAATAATAATGGATTTGATTTTATATCGCGCTTTTCTATTGTTAGATACTCAAAGCGCTCACAGAGAAGTGGGAAGCCATCATTCATTCACACCTGGTGGTGGTAAGCTACATATGTAGCCACAGCTGCCCTGCCAGTTTGCGCCTACGGCCCCTCCGACCACCACCCATCGTTCATTCATCATTCATTCACCAGTGTGAGCGGCACCGGGGGCAAAGGGTGAAGTGTCCTGCCCAAGGACACAACGGCAGCGCTTTTTTGGATGTTAATAGGTGGGAAGCGAACCTGCAACCATCAGGTTTCTGGCACGGCCGCTTTACCCACTACGCCACGCCGCCCGCCCCCCATGACCTGCTTTGTTCCTCCAGTCAGTGCTGGATTATTGTATTGTCTTGTGTGGTTGCTACCTGTCGTGCTACATTTTGTCCTGGTCGTCGTAGCGGTAAGCTGTTCTTGTTAGCCATTAGCTGTTTCCAGTTTTTTCTGTTTGCTACCTGCTAGCTTCCACGTTAGGAACCTTTTTTGGTTTCTAGCTCCAGTGCTAGCTCCCTTAGTTTGTTATCCGCCCACGTGCGTGATATTTGTTTGTAAAATAAAGCATGTTTTCCTATCCAATGCCTGCCTCCATCTCTGCATCTTGGGGTTCGTCAACAACAAACTTTGACATTTACTGTCACCACCTGTCACATCACACCTTGACTTACTTGCTTGCACTTGTTTGCTGTTTTCCTGTGTGTAGTGTTTTACTTCTTGTCTGGCGCTCCTGTTTTAATGGCTTTTTCTGTTTTTTGGGTATTTTCCTGTAGCAGTTTCATGTCTTCCTTTGAGCAATTTCCCCCTGCTTTGTTTTAGCAATCAAGAATATTTCAGTTGTTTTTATCCTTTTTTGTGGGGGTATTGTTGATTGTCATGTCATGTTCGGATGTACTTTGTGGACGCCGCCCTTGCTCCACATCAGGGGTGTCAAACTCAAATACAGAGTGGGCCAACATTTTAAACGGAACAAAGCCGCGGGCCAAAGTTGAATAAATTAACCTTTTAATAGGGACACAAACAAGTTTTGCATTCAATATTGAACAAGCAAGGCTTATATAACTTTAGTGACATGCAAAATACAGTTTCAAATAATACTAATAATAATTTAAAAAATATCAATGCCATATCAAATAAAATTTAAATAAAAATGTTATTCCTTTTTTTCTATTTGCAATCTTCTGAGGTAAAAATCAATTTTTTTCCACAGGCTAATAATACATTTGAAAATAAAATAACAGAAATGAATGAACCAAACATTCAAGCCTTGAAGTAGCGAGAGAAAATGCATGAATAAAACGTTAATTATTGGTCAGTTTGCTGGAAGTTTCCCGGAAGAGTTAGTGCTGCAAGGGATTCTGGGTATTTGTTCTGTTGTGTTGCGGTGCGGATGTTCACAGTGTTTGGTGTGGGTTCACAGTGTGGCGCATATTTGTAACAGTGCTAAAGTTGTTTATACGGCCACCCTCAGTGTGACCTGTATGGCTGTTGACCAAGTATGCCTTGCATTCACTTGTGCGTGTGTGTAAAAGCCACAAATATTATGTGACACGCTGTTAGTATGGAGTAAAAGCGGACGTGACGACAGGTTGTAGAGAACGCTAAAGGCAGTGCCTTAAATGCACGCCCCCAATATAGTTGTCCAGGTGGAAATCGGTAGAAATTCGGGAGAATGGTTGCCACGAGAGATTTTCGGGAGGGGCACTGAACTTCGGGCCACTAAATTGATATTGCCTCAAGGGCCAAATTAAATTACAAGGTGGGCCAGAGTTTGACACCCATGCTCCACAGTAAGTCTTTGCTGTCGTCCAGCATTCTGGTTTGTTTTTTTTTACTTTGCAGCCAGTTCGGTTTTAGTTTTGTTCTGCATAGCCTTCCCTAAGCTTCAATGCCTTTTCTTAGGGGCACTCACCTTTTGTTTATTTTTCGTTTAAGCATTTAACACCTTTTTACCTGCACCCTACCTTCCAACATCTACAAAGCAAATAACTACCAGCTGCCACCTACTGATATGGAAGAGTATTACAGGGTTACTCTGCCGGGCTCTAGACAGCACCGACACTCGACAACAACACATCATTTGCAGACTAGAATTAATGGTTTGCAAAAAATATTTTTTAACAAATCGGTGAAATGAGATCGTCTTCCACGGGACATCAGACTGTATCGCACAGTTGTTGAGAAGCGCTGCTCTAGTAGATGATAACAAGTAAGAGTACCTTGACATGGGCCGGCTGCTAGACTGATATCATCAATGGCAACAAACCCTCCTAGGCTGGTTTCGGCTTGGATCACCAACTGCACGTGATACCAAAGTGAGGGTTTTAGTCCCCGGCATGATTAGGCAGGCTTTTACATTATTTTGGGGGTTACCTGGAAAGGTTTTTTCTGCTCCAGCGTTTGAGAAAAGAAGTTCCATCTGTGTCCACTGCTGCTTTGGAGTATCAACTCGTCCTCGGATGGGACGGATCGAACTTGGACACGCACAGTCCCAAGGCTGCTGTGGAACATTTATACAAGAAAACTGTCACGGCGGGGGGTCACGCCGCCACACCTGTCCGTCAGTAATAACAGTCCCCGATGCGCTTCTTTAGCGCCGCCCTAGTGGATCTCTGGAGCTTTTTCAAAATGTAATGAAAAATGGAAATGATGAGGGGGAAAAAAAACATATTTTTTGTTTTAATTTGGTTTCTGTGGGAGGACAAACATGACACAAAGCTCCCTAATTGTTCTAAAGCACACTGTTTATATTGAACATGCTTCACTCATTCGAGTATTTGGCGAGCGCCGTTTTGTCCTACTAATTTTGGCGGTCCTTGAACTCACCCTAGTTTGTTTACACGCACAACTTTCTCCGACTTTCTAAGACGTGTTTTATGCCACTTCTTTTTCTGTCTCATTTTGTCCACCAAACTTATAACGTTGTGTGTGAATGCACAAAGGTGAGTTTTGTTGATGTTATTGACTTGTGTGGAGTGCTAATCAGCCCTGTGATGAGGTGGCGACTTGTCCAGGGTGTACTCCGCCTTCCGCCTGATTCTAGCTGAGATAGGCGCCAGCGTCCCCCGCGACCCCAAAAGGGAATAAGCGGTAGAAAATGGATGGATGGAGTGCTAATCAGACATATTTGGTCCCTGCATGACTGCAAGCTAATTGATGCTAACATGCTATTTAGGCTAGCTATATGTACATATTGCATTACTATGCCTCATTTGTAGCTATATTTGAGCTTATTTAGTTTCCTAGCACCAAACCCCACCCACCTCAACCACGCAAGGGGGGGGGGGTTGGTGCTCGCGGGGTGTATAACATAGTCAGGAAGTGTCATGGATACAAAGGATTCTGGGTATTTGTTATGTTGTGTTATAGTGAGGATTTTCTCCCGAAATGTGTTTGTCATTCTTCTTTTGTGTGGGTTCACAATGTGGCGCATATTAGTAGGAGTGTTAAAGTTGTTTATGTCACAACCCTCAGTGTACTTTGCATCACCCAGTATGCCTTGCAATCTCATACATGTGCCGATAGAAGCAGCGAAATGCGTGTGTCCGGTCGGCACGCAAATAGCATTCCGTGAGTGGCGGGCGCGATGACGTTCAAGAGGACGTTAAGAGTAATATCATCACGGCACGCCCTTAATATTGTAGTCCGAGTGATAATTGGAGAACATTGGATCCGGGAGAGGCATTGATTTCCGGAATCTCCCCGCAACAATCTGGGGGGGTCGGCGATTGTGCAGCTGAGCCGCATCAGCGTTGCCAAAGAGCCGCGGGTTGCCGACCCCTGCCCAAGACCAATTCAAACCATTATTTATATTTCTTATTGTTTAACTTGTATATTATATTGTGTATATATTTCTATATGACGCCGGGAGCCGTCACTTTTTTTGCGCTCGCCATCCTGGTACTTCCATCCATCCATCCATTTCTACCTCTTATTCCCATTTGGGGTCACGGGGGCCGCTGATGCCTATCTCAGCTACAATCGGGCAGAAGGCGGAGTAGACCCTGGACAAGTCGCCACCTCATCACAGGGCTATCCCTGTACTTTCCCGCCTATTATCCGCCGTCCGCCGTGTTGCCGTAGGGAGGAAAAGCGGAACGACACACATTGCGGAAATAACCTTGTTCTTGGTGCGTGGCTAAATACAAATATATTCCACAACCCCAAACATGTCTTTTTCAAAGCCTGCAGTGAAGAGAAAGGTTAGTGATGAGCAAAGATAATTCCAGCAAAAGTGGGAGATGCAATATTTCTTGAGTACAGGAGCCACCCGATGGGTCTTATTTGCACAGAGAAAGTTGCGGTGCACGAGGGATACAATTTGGAACGTCATTATACAACTAGACATGCTGAGGAGTACGCAACATTTTTTCAGAAAATCTTTTCTGCCTCACCCAGACTCTGCATCCAGCGGCCCCCAGGCGAGGTGAGTTGGAGACCCCAGATGTACGTATTTTAAAGTCCTACTGAAAGCCACTACTACCCACCACGCAGTCTGATAGTTTATATATCAATGATGAAATATTAACATTGCAACACATGACAATACGGCGCCGAAGTATCCTGCTGAAACGTCGCGGTATGATGACACGTGCGCGTGACGTCATGAGTTGTAGAGGACATTTTGTTCCAGCATCGTTCCCAGCTATAAGTCGTCTGTTTTCATCGCATAATTCCACAGTATTCTGGACATCTGTGTTGCTGAATCTTTTGCAATTTGTACAATGAACAATGGAGACATCAAAGAAGAAAGCTGTAGGTGGGAAGCGGTGTATTGTGGCCGGCTTAGCAACACAAAAAACAGCCGGTGTTTCATTGTTTGCATTCCAGAAATATGATGGTGAAGCTTTACTAAGGAACAGAGCGGTCAAGCGAACACGGTTGGATTGGACCACACACACAAAGTACAGTGTATTATGCAGCGATCATTTCGAAAGATTGTGTTTCGAAGAGGGTCCCTTGCGAAGGGCAAAGATGGACACCACACGTCAACTGGTGATGAAGAAAGGTGCGGGGCCGACCTTCCGGTTGTACAGGTACGACCATATAATCTCAGTAAAACACTAGTAACACAACAAGCAGATAAGGGATTTTCCAGAATTATCCTACTAAATTTGTCTAATAACATATAAATCGCTCCCACTTTATAGTCTTTTTTTTGTTTTTTCTAGTCCTTCACTCTCACTTTCCTCATCCACAAATCTTTTATCCTCGCTCAAATTAATGGGGAAATCCTCGCTTTCTCGGTGCGAATCGCTCTCGCTGCTGGTGGCCATGATTGTAAACAATGTTCAGATGTGAGGAGCTCCACAACCCGTGACGTCACGCGCACATCGTCTGCTACTTCCGGTACAGGCAAGGCTTTTTTATTAGCGAGCAAAAGTTGCAAACTTTATCGTGGATGTTCTCTACTAAATCCTTTCAGCAAAAATATGGCAATATGGTGAAATGATGAAGTATGACACATAGAATGGAGCTGCTATCCCCGTTTAAATAAGAACATCTCATTTCAGTAGGCCTTTAAGTGACATGACATCATGAAATGTGCAGTTGTATCGCTTGTGTCATTTCGAGGGATGAATTGGTTGGATTATATATGTGTGTGTGTGTGTGTGCGTGTGTGTGTGTGTGTGTGTGTGTGTGTGTGTGTGTGTGTGTTTTCAAAGGTCTTTTCCTGTGCGACTGAACTCTGACCCAGAGTATCTGTTGTCTTGCACAACGTGGAGCAGGTGACTGACTGTGGACACTTTTTCAGGAAGTCCACGAGGAAACAAGGCTGATAAAGTGCATTCTTTGAAATGTCACATACATACATATATATATATATATATGTATGTATGTATGTATGTGTATATATATATATATATATATATATATATATATATATATATATATATATATATATATATATATATATATATATATATATATATATATATATATATATATATGTATGTATATATATATATATATATATATATATATATATATATATATATATATATATATGTATATGTGCGCATGTGGGTGGGTGTTTTGCGCTAACCTGCTGTCAACATGGTAGGAAAGAGTGAGGCAGGCGTTGGGGTCTTTGGGATGGATCCACTCGGACACTACCTGGGCCACACTGATGTTTCTGTGCTGTGATGTGCTCAGCAGAAAGCAACCTGAAAGCAAAACAAGAACAATAGTGCAGTGCATGCATGAGTATGGATGTATCATCCCTTCAGTGTTAGGACTGAATCGAGTGCATGAATATTTCGATTGTAATTGCAATAATGCTTACTCAATTATAGTTATAATGGTAAATGATAAATGGGTTGTACTTGTCTAGCACTTTTTAAGGAGCCCAAAGCACTTTGACAGTATTTTCCACATTCGCCCATTCACACACTGACGGCATTTCATTTAGATTTCTAAAGCAAAAAAATCTGGGTTCAAAGAATTCCGGCTTGTTAGTGATTCCCAGAGCCAGAAAACAAGTCTGTGGGCTATAGAGTCTTTTCTATTGGGGCTCCAGTACTCTGGAATGTTCTAGTAGTAACAGTTAGAGATGCTACCTCAGTAGAAGCATTTAAGTCCCATCTTAAAACTCATTTGTATACTCTAGACTTTAAATAGACCCCCTTTTTAGACCAGTTGATCTGCTGTATCTTTTCTGCTTCTTCATGGAGAAGGGGGGGGGGTCTTGGATCCAGGGTTGACCACTCATCTGTGCATCAGTTGGGGACGTCTCTGCACTGCTGACCTGTCTCCACTCAAAATGATCTCCTGATGGCCCCACTATGGACTGGACTCTCACTATTATGTTAGATTCACTATGGACTGGACTCTCACTATTATGTTAGATCCACTATGGACTGGACTCTCACTATTATGTTAGATCCACTATGGACTGGACTCTCACTATTATGTTAGATCCACTATGGACTGGACTCTCACTATTATGTTAGATCCACTATGGACTGGACTCTCACACTATTATGTTAGATCCACTATGGACTGGACTCTCACTATTATGTTAGATCCACTATGGACTGGACTCTCACTATTATGTTAGATCCACTATGGACTGGACTCTCACTATTATGTTAGATCCACTATGGACTGGACTCTCACTATTATGTTAGATCCACTATGGACTGGACTCTCACTATTATGTTAGATCCACTATGGACTGGACTCTCACTATTATGTTAGATCCACTATGGACTGGACTCTCACACTATTATGTTAGATCCACTATGGACTGGACTCTCACTATTATGTTAGATCCACTATGGACTGGACTCTCACTATTATGTTAGATCCACTATGGACTGGACTCTCACTATTATGTTAGATCCACTATGGACTGGACTCTCACTATTATGTTAGATCCACTATGGACTGGACTCTCACACTATTATGTTAGATCCACTATGGACTGGACTCACACTATTATGTTAGATCCACTATGGACTGGACTCTCACAGTATTATGTTAGATCCACTATGGACTGGACTCTCACACTATTATGTTAGATCCACTATGGACTGGACTCTCACACTATTATGTTAGATCCACTATGGACTGGACTCTCACACTATTATGTTAGATCCACTATGGACTGGACTCTCACTATTATGTTAGATCCACTATGGACTGGACTCTCACTATTATGTTAGATCCACTATGGACTGGACTCGCACACTATTATGTTAGATCCACTATGGACTGGACTCTCACAATTATGTTGGATCCACTATGGACTGGACTCTCACACTATTATGTTAGATCCACTATGGACTGGACTCTCACACTATTATGTTAGATCCACTATGGACTGGACTCTCACACTATTATGTTAGATCCACTATGGACTGGACTCTCACACTATTATGTTAGATCCACTATGGATTGGTCTCACAATATTATGTTAGATCCACTATGGACTGGACTCTCACTATTATGTTAGATCCACTATGGACTGGACTCTCACACTATTATGTTAGATCCACTATGGACTGGACTCTCACTATTATGTTAGATCCACTATGGACTGGACTCTCACACTATTATGTTAGATCCACTATGGACTGGACTCTCACTATTATGTTAGATCCACTATGGACTAGACTCTCACACTATTATGTTAGATCCACTATGGACTGGACTCTCACACTATTATGTTAGATCCACTATGGACTGGACTCTCACACTATTATGTTAGATCCACTATGGACTGGACTCTCACCCTATTATGTGAGATCCACTATGGACTGGACTCTCACTATTATGTTAGATCCACTATGGACTGGACTCTCACACTATTATGTTAGATCCACTATGGACTGGACTCTCACTATTATGTTAGATCCACTATGGACTAGACTCTCTCACTATTATGTTAGATCCACTATGGACTGGACTCTCACACTATTATGTTAGATCCACTATAGACTGGACTCTCACACTATTATGTTAGATCCACTATGGACTGGACTCTCACTATTATGTTAGATCCACTATGGACTGCACTCCCACACTATTATGTTAGATCCACTATGGACTGGACTCTCACACTATTATGTTAGATCCACTATGGATTGGTCTCACAATATTATGTTAGATCCACTCAACGTCCATGGGACCGGTCACCCAGGGGGTAGGGTCCCCACATCTGTGGTTCACTCCAAGGTTTCTCATTGTCATCCCATTGGGTTAAGTTTTTCCTTGTCCTGATGTGGGATCTGAGCGGAGGATGCTGTTGTGGCTTGTGCAGCCCTTTAAATTAACCAAAAAAAAACAAACTGAAAATAAACTTTAAAATAGGCAAAACAAGTACAATTAAGAGAATACAAAAATAATGCATACAGAAATAACAATCATCGACTTAAAAACAGAAAAACAACCAGGCATTGCATAATATAAATGCATCAAAAATTAAAAGATAGATTAAAAAAGTGTGGAGTAGAGATTATATTTAGGATCAGGAGGAGGTGACCGCGGGACGCACAGTAAGTTAAGAATTCAGCATGACTATCCATCAGCTTCCGCTTATCCGAGGTCGGGTCGCGGGGGCAACAGCCTAAGCAGCCCCAGCCACTTCGTCTAGCTCTTCCCGGGGGATCCCGAGGCGTTCCCAGGCCAGCCGGGAGACATAGTCTTCCCAACGTGTCCTGGGTCTTCCCCGTGGCCTCCTACCGGTTGGACGTGCCCTAAACACCTCCCTAGGGAGGCGTTCGGGTGGCATCCTGACCAGATGCCCGAACCACCTCATCTGGCTCCTCTCCATGTGGAGGAGCAGCGGCTTTACTTTGAGTTCCTCCCGGATGGCAGAGCTTCTCACCCTATCTCTAAGGGAGAGACCTGGAAACTCATTTGGGCCGCTTGTACCCGTGATCTTGTCCTTTCGGTCATGACCCAAAGCTCATGACCATAGGTGAGGATGGGAACGTAGATCGACCGGTAAATTGAGAGCTTTGCCTTCCGGCTCAGCTCCTTCTTCACCACAACGGATCGGTACAACGTCCGCATTACTGAAGACGCCGCACCGATCCGCCTGTCGATCTCACCATCCACTCTTCCCCCACTAGTGAACAAGACTCCTAGGTACTTGAACTCCTCCACTTGGGGCAGGGTCTCCTCCCCAACCCGGAGATGGCATTCCACCCTTTTCCGGGAGAGAACCGTGGACTCGGACTTGGAGGTGCTGATTCTCTTCCCAGTCGTTTTACACTCGGCTGCAAACCGATCCAGTGAGAGCTGAAGATCCCGGTCAGATGAAGCCATCAGGACCACATCATCTGCAAAAAGCAGAGACCTAATCCCGCAGCCACCAAACCGGATCCCCTCAACGCCTTGACTGCGCCTAGAAATTCTGTCCATAAAAGTTCTGAACAGAATGGGTGACAAAGGACAGCCTTGGCGGAGTCCAACCCTCACTGGAAATGTGTCCGACTTACTGCCGGCAATGCGGACCAAGCTCTGGCACTGATCATACAGGGAGTGGACTATGTTCTGACACTGATCATACAGGGAGTGGACTATGTTCTGACACTGATCATACAGGGAGTGGACTATGTTCTGACACTGATCATACAGGGAGTGGACTATGTTCTGACACTGATCATACAGGGAGTGGACCGCCACAATCAGACAGTCCGATACCCCATACTCTCTGAGCACTCCCCACAGGACTTCCCGAGGGACACGGTCCAATGCCTTCTCCAAGTCCACAAAGCATAATTTTCCAGGTTTGGCAAATATTCCTATCTGAGCATAATTGACATTTCATCGTTTTGCTGGTAGGAGACCTGGGTTTGGATCTCCAGTTTGCGTCTTCTTCCTGTGCCTTTTCTACCACATCATGCAAGAGTCAACAGTTGATTGTAAATACAGAATGTTCCTTGAGATTGGCCGGTGAAAATTTCAGAGGCCTTTGTCCAGAGGACAACTGGTATAGGCTCCAGCTCACCATCCATCCATCCATCCATCTTCAACCGCTTATCCGCAATCGGGTGGCGGGGACAACAGCTCCAGCAGAGACCCCCAGACTTCCCTCTCCAGAGCAACACTAGCAACTTCCTCCTGGGGAACCTGAAGTGTTCCCAGACCATAAAGGAGATGTAATCCCCCATCTGGTCCTTGGCCTGGTCTCCTCCCAGTGGGACGTGCAACAAGGACCTCCTTCGGGAGACGCTGATGAGGCATCCGCACGAGATGCCCGAACCACCTAAGCTGGCTCCTTTCCAAGCGAAGGAGCAGCGGCTCTACTCCTGAGTCTCTCTTGGATGACTGAACGTCTTGCCCTATCTCTAAGGGAGATGCCAGCCACCCTTCTGAGGAAACTCATTTCGGCCGCTTGTATCCACACTCTTATTCTTTTGGTCATGACCCACATTTCATGACCATAGGTGAGAGTAGGAATATCGATAGCTCGGTAGACCGAGAGCTTTGCCTTCTGGCTCAGCTCTCGTTTGGTCACAACAGTGCGGCAGAGAGACTGCAATACTGCCCCAGCTGCTCCGATTCTACGACTGATTTCCTTCCCCGAGATACTTCAACTCCTCCACCTGGGACAGAGTCTCGTCCTCTACCTGGACTGTTCAAAGCTCACCAGTGACCCTAATAAGGATAAGCGAATTTGAAACTAGATAGATAAAACAACTGGATTGACTTGTAGACCGATATTTGCTGATTGGCTAATTATCATTTTGATTTCATGTTTTAATTTACTGCGGGTGTCAATTATATGTCGTGGGTGTATTACGTTGAGCATTTTTTTTTTTCTCCCTCTCCCCCTTGTTTACCTGTATGTCATCTTTTTTGTAAGGGGCGCTGGAAGCCGGCAGACCCGTCAGCGATCCTGTTCTGTCTCCCTGTAATGTTTGTCTGATCTTGAATGGGATTGTGCTGAAATTTTAATTTTCCTGAAGGAACTCTCCTGACGGAATAAATAAAGTACTATCTATCTATCTATTGGCTCTAAACTTTTAATACTAAAATTTACACCATTATTGTTTTAATTTACTTGGAGTGTTTATTTTACACAGCGGCCATGTTTGGGTAACATGAGTATGTCCATTATTGTTGTATGTCCATTATTTTAATTATGTCCACAATTTAAACCACTGTAGTTTCGATTTACCACCCGTGTCCATTATTCACTGTGGGTATGGTTGGGTAGATGTGTATATGTTGACTATTGTCTGTGGATTTTACAAAACCCGTTTCCATATGAGTTGGGAAATTGTGTTAGATGTAAATATAAACAGAATACAATGATTTGCAAATCCTTTTCAAGCCATATTCAGTTGAATATGCTACAAAGACAACATGAATGACTTTGACCTTCCATCCCTCAGACGGCACTGTATCAAAAACCGACATCAATCTCTAAAGGATATCACCACATGGGCTCATGTTGACTATTGTCTGTGGATTTTAAGTAGTAAAAAACTATTTACTGTCATAGTTTTGATTTACCACAAGTGTCAATTATTCACCGTGGGTGTGGTCGGGTAGACATGCATATGTCTATGTTAAAATTGTTGACTGTCGTCTGTGGACTTTCAGTAATAAAATACTATTCACACTACCGTAGTTTTGTATTCACCATTGGTCTTGTGTTAGACACTTGGGTGTGATGTTTGTATGTTTTGGTCAGATGGGTTGACTCTTGGCTCTGGACTTTTAAAAGTAAAATATACAAACCCCGTTTTCATATGAGTTGGGAAATTGTGTTAGATGTAAATATAAACGGAATACAATGATTTGCAAATCTTTTTCAACCCATATTACGTGAGCAAATAGTCAAACAGTTTAAGAACAACGTTTCTCAAAGTGCAATTGCAAGAAATTTAGGGATTTCAACATCTACGCTCCATAATATCATCAAAAGGTTCAGAGAATCTGGAGAAATTACTCCACGTAAGCGGCATGGCCGGAAACCAACATTGAATGACCGTGACCTTCCATCCCTCAGACGGCACTGTATCAAAAACCGACATCAATCTCTAAAGGATATCACCACATGGGCTCATGTTGACTATTGTCTGTGGATTTTAAGTAGTAAAAAACTATTTACTATCATAGATTTGATTTACCACAAGTGTCAATTATTCACCGTGGGTGTGGTCGGGTAGACATGCATATGTCTACGTTAAAATTGTTGACTGTCGTCTGTGGACTTTCAGTAATAAAATACTATTCACACTACCGTAGTTTTATATTCACCATTGGTCTTGTGTTAGACACTTGGGTGTGTTGTTTGTATGTTTTGGTCAGATTGGTTGACTCTTGGCTCTGGACTTTTAAAAGTAAAATATACAAACCCTTTTTCCATATGAGTTGGGAAATTGTGTTAGATGTAAATATAAACATAATACAATGATTTGCAAATCCTTTTCAAGCCATATTCAGTTGAATATGCTACAAAGACAACATATTTGATGTTCAAACTGATAAACATTTTTTTATGCAAATAATCATTAACTTTAGAATTTGATGCCAGCAACACGTGACAAAGAAGTAGGCAATAAATACTGATAAAGTTGCAGAATGCTCATCAAACACTTATTTGGAACATCCCACAGGTGTGCAGGCTAATTGGGAACAGGTGGGTGCCATGATTGGCTATAAAAACAGCTTCCCAAAAAATGCTCAGTCTTTCACAAGAAAGGATGGGGCGAGGTACACCCCTTTGTCCACAACTGTGTGAGCAAATAGTCAAACAGTTTAAGAACAACCTTTCTCAAAGTGCAATTGCAAGAAATTTAGGGATTTCAACATCTACGCTCCATAATATCATCAAAAGGTTCAGAGAATCTGGAGAAATCACTCCACGTAAGCGGCATGGCCGGAAACCAACATTGAATGACCGTGACCGTCCATCCCTCAGACGGCACTGTATCAAAAACCGACATCAATTTCTAAAGGATATCACCACATGGGCTCAGGAACACTTCAGAAAACCACTGTCACTAAATACAGTTGGTCGCTACATCTGTAAGTGCAAGTTAAAGCTCTACTATGCAAAGCGAAAGCCATTTATCAACAACATCCAGAAACGCCGCCGGCTTCTCTGGGCCCGAGATCATCTAAGTGCAAAGTGGAAAAGTGTTCTGTGGTCTGACGAGTCCACATTTCAAATCGTTTTTGGAAATATTCCACATCGTGTCATCCGGACCAAAGGGGAAGCGAACCATCCAGACTTTTATCGATGCAAAGTTCAAAAGCCAGCATGTGTGATGGTATGGGGGTGCATTAGTGCCCAAAGCATGGGTAACTTACACATCTGTGAAGGCACCATTAATGCTGAAAGGTCCATACAGGTTTTGGAACAACATATGCTGCCATCTAAGCGCTGTCTTTTTTATGGACGCCCCTGCTTATTTCAGTAAGACAATGCCAAGCCACATTCAGCACGTAAGCGGCATGGCCGGAAACCAACATTGAATGACCGTGACCTTTGATCCCTCAGACGGCACTGTATCAAAAACCGACATCAATCTCTAAAGGATATCACCACATGGGCTCATGTTGACTATTGTCTGTGGATTTTAAGTAGTAAAAAACTATTTACTATCATAGATTTGATTTACCACAAGTGTCAATTATTCACCGTGGGTGTGGTCGGGTAGACATGCATATGTCTACGTTAAAATTGTTGACTGTCGTCTGTGGACTTTCAGTAATAAAATACTATTCACACTACCGTAGTTTTATATTCACCATTGGTCTTGTGTTAGACACTTGGGTGTGATGTTTGTATGTTTTGGTCAGATGGGTTGACTCTTGGCTCTGGACTTTTAATAGTAAAATATTATTTGCACCGTCGTCGGTGAGGGGGTTGTGTAGACAGTGGACACAGGTTTGCGTCAAATCTTCATCGTATTTCAATGTACACATAGCAATTTTCGTAGAATAATACACAACTCACAAAATGTTTTTTCTACTGTGTCTATGACTTCGTCAGAGTTAGACATGCGTTCTACTGAGGTGGCAAATTATGATGCGTTCAGTTTATCGCAGCGCCAAGTAGACAATCTGAAAATTCCCGTCATATCAATTCCTAGATATGGTCGTAATTATTTTAAGTACACTGCGCATAATAAACGCAACATTATTAATATTGCTACTACGGATAATTTTATCAACAACTCCTTAAAACAGCCCACTACCTATAATATGGGCTTTCTAAACATCAGATCTTTGTCTCCCAAAGCGTTATTAGTCAATGAGGTCATTAGAGACAACAACCTTAACGTCATCGGTCTTAGCGAAACCTGGCTTAAACCAGACGACTTTTTTGCGATAAATGAGGCATCCCCTCCTAACTATACGAATGCGCATATTGCCCGTCACCTCAAAAGGGGAGGGGGTGTCGCACTAATATACAACGAAAACTTTAACTTTAGTCCTAACTTAAATAATAAATATAAATCGTTTGAGGTGCTTTCTATGAAGTCTGCCACACCTCTGCCTCTGTGCCTGGCCGTTATCTACCGCCCCCCAGGGCCCTATTCGGACTTTATTAGTGAATTCTCAGAGTTTGTTGCTGATCTAGTGACGCACGCCGATAATATAATTATAATGGGGGACTTTAATATCCATATGAATACCCCATTGGACCCACCGTGCGTGGCGCTCCAGACTATAATTGATAGCTGTGGTCTTACACAAATAATAAATGAACCGACGCATCGCAGCGGTAATACGATAGACCTAGTGCTTGTCAGAGGTATCACCGTCTCCAAAGTTATGATACTCCCGTATACTAAAGTAATGTCCGATCATTACCTTATAAAATTCGAAGTTCAGACTCATGTTCGGCAAGCTAATAATAATAATAACTGCTATAGCAGCCGCAACATTAATGCTGCCACAACGACGACTCTTGCGGACCTACTGCCCTCGGTAATGGCACCGTTCCCAAAGTATGTGGGCTCTATTGATAACCTCACTAACAACTTTAACAACGCCCTGCGCGAAACCATTGATAACATAGCACCGCTGAAGTTAAAAAAGGCTCCAAAAAGGCGTACGCCATGGTTTACTGAAGAAACTAGAGCTCAGAAATTATTATGTAGAAAGCTGGAACGCAAATGGCGCACGACTAAACTTGAGGTGCACCATCAAGCATGGAGTGATAGTTTAATAACTTATAAACGCATGCTTACCTTAGCTAAAACTAATTATTACTCAAATCTCATCCGCATTAATAAAAACGATCCAAAATTTTTGTTTAGTACAGTAGCATCGCTAACCCAACAAGGGACTCCTTCCAGTAGCTCCACCCATTCAGCAGATGACTTTATGAAGTTCTTTAATAAGAAAATTGAACTTATTAGAAAGGAGATTAAAGACAATGCGTCCCAGCTACAACGGGGTTATAGTAACACAGATACGATTGTATATACGGCGGATACTGCAAATATCCAAAATAGTTTCTCTCGTTTTGATGAAATAACATTAGAAGGATTGTTACAACGTGTAAATGGAATAAAACAAACAACATGTTTACTTGACCCACTTCCTGGGAAACTTATCAAGGAGCTTTTTGTATTATTAGGTCCATCAGTGCTAAATATTATAAACTTATCACTTTCCTCGGGCACTGTTCCCGTTGCATTCAAAAAAGCGGTTATTCATCCTCTCCTTAAAAGACCTAACCTCGATCCAGACCTCATGGTAAACTACCGACCGGTGTCTCACCTTCCCTTTATTTCGAAAATCCTCGAAAAAATGGTTGCAGAGCAGCTAAATGACCACTTAGCGTTTAACAATCTATGTGAAACCTTTCAATCCGGTTTCAGGGCAAATCACTCGACTGAGACAGCCCTCGCAAAACTGACTAATGATCTATTGCTAACGATGGACTCTGATGCGTCATCTATGTTGCTGCTCCTCGATCTTAGCGCTGCTTTTGATACCGTCGATCATAATATTTTATTAGAGCGTATCAAAATACGAATTGGTATTTCAGACTCAGCCCTGTCATGGTTTAACTCTTATCTTACTGATAGGATGCAGTGCGTCTCCTATAACAGTGTGACCTCGGACTATGTTAAGGTAACGTGTGGAGTTCCCCAGGGTTCGGTCCTTGGCCCTGTACTCTTCAGCATCTACATGCTGCCGCTAGGTGACGTCATACGCAAATACGGTATTAGCTTTCACTGTTATGCTGATGACACCCAACTCTACATGCCCCTAAAGCTGACCAACACGCCGGACTGTAGTCAGTTGGGAGCGTGTCTTAATGAAATTAAACAATGGATGTCCGCTAACTTTTTGCAACTTAATGCCAAAAAAACGGAAATGCTGATTATCGGTCCTGCTAGACACCGACCTCTATTTAATAATACAACTTTAACATTTGACAACCAAATAATAAAACAAGGTGACTCTGTAAAAAATCTGGGTATTATCTTCGACCCAACTCTCTCCTTTGAGTCACACATTAAAAGCGTTACTAAAACGGCCTTCTTTCATCTCCGTAATATCGCTAAAATTCGCTCCATTTTGTCCACTAAAGACGCCGAGATCATTATCCATGCGTTTGTTACGTCTCGTCTCGATTACTGTAACGTATTATTTTGGGGTCTCCCCATGTCTAGCATTAAAAGATTACAGTTGGTACAAAATGCGGCTGCTAGACTTTTGACAAGAACAAGAAAGTTTGATCACATTACGCCTGTACTGTATATACCTTTATATACATATATACATACATATATACCTATACTGTATATACCTTTATATACATATATACATACATATATACCTATACTGGCTCACCTGCACTGGCTTCCTGTGCACTTAAGATGTGACTTTAAGGTTTTACTACTTACGTATAAAATACTACACGGTCTAGCTCCAGCCTATCTTGCCGATTGTATTGTACCGTATGTCCCGGCAAGAAATCTGCGTTCAAAAGACTCCGGCTTATTAGTGATTCCTAGAGCTCAAAAAAAGTCTGCGGGCTATAGAGCGTTTTCCGTTCGGGCTCCAGTACTCTGGAATGCCCTCCCGGTAACAGTTCGAGATGCTACCTCAGTAGAAGCATTTAAGTCTCATCTTAAAACTCATCTGTATACTCTAGCCTTTAAATAGACCTTTTTAGACCAGTTGATCTGCCGCTTCTTTTCTTTCTCCTATGTCCCCCCCTCCCTTGTGGAGGGGGTCCGGTCCGATGACCATGGATGAAGTACTGACTGTCCAGAGTCGAGACCCAGGATGGACCGCTCGTCGGGACCCAGGATGGACCGCTCGCCTGTATCGGTTGGGGACATCTCTACGCTGCTGATCCGCTTGAGATGGTTTCCTGTGGACGGGACTCTCACTGCTGTCTTGGAGCCACTATGGATTGAACTTTCACAGTATCATGTTAGACCCGCTCGACATCCATTGCTTTCGGTCCCCTAGAGGGGGGGGGTTGCCCACATCTGAGGTCCTCTCCAAGGTTTCTCATAGTCAGCATTGTCGCTGGCGTCCCACTGGATGTGAATTCTCCCTGCCCACTGGGTGTGAGTTTTCCTTGCCCTTTTGTGGGTTCTTCCGAGGATGTTGTAGTCGTAATGATTTGTGCAGTCCTTTGAGACATTTGTGATTTGGGGCTATATAAATAAACATTGATTGATAAACATTGAATGGCGTCAAGCAACAATTTACATTTTTGAAAGGTCAAATTTGGGGTTACACTCTGCTTCTTCCTGCGACCCATAAGCCTGAGTGTGAATTTGTTTGTACATCAGTTCTCCTGGATTGAATGGTGACCAGTCTAGGGTCTACCTCTTACCATGAATTGAATAACGTGGACCCCGACTTAAACAAGTTGAAAAACTTATTGGGGTGTTACCATTTAGTGGTCAATTGTACGGAATATGTACTGAACTGTGCAATCTACTAATCAAAGTATCAATCAATCAATCAACCAATCACCCCTACAGTCAGCTGGGATAAGCCCCAGCTGACTTGTGACCCAAATGGTGACCAGCAATATGGAAAAGAGACGTTTGGTGTATATAAGGCTGTACCTTCCGGGGTGGTGTTGTCTACAGGTAGACCGCGGAAGCCCGTACTGGCCAGCACCCATCCATATCCACTTTCTGTGGGCACGTTGAGCCAGTTGCATCGTCCAGAGTCAAAGTCACAGTTTGCCGAAGGAGAGCAGGCCTCCTTCCTTACGGAGAAATCGTCCATTTGTACTGTGGAATTAGATCCTGGCTTATGGGATGCCCTAAACACCACCTGGAGTAGGGAATGGGTGCATGGAGTACATGGTGGCTCACTTGGGTTGACTTCAAGGCACAGTGTGGCAAAGGTCTTACGTTGAACTTCGTTGGCCAGAAAACTGTGACCTCTGCCACCTCCCAGTCTGAGGAGACGGCTCCAGAACGTTGCCAAAGGGCATCACCCATTTCCCGGCTCCTCACATGGACGGATAGCTTGTTGGCTGACCCTACAGGCAGCCGGTACCTAAAATAGATACTACATTTACATCCTGTAAGTATGTAAAGGTGCGCCGTGTAGGACTGGACTCACCAGAAGCGAACACACATTTCCGAAGATGAGACGAAGTCAGGCGACAGCAGCTGAGCAACTGACTGTTGTGTGGAATTTGACTTGGTTACGGTCATGAAGTAACCTGTAGGAAAGAAACAGATCTTTGTGTGATTTTAACATGTATGTCATTGGACAAGGGAGGATTCCCATCCATCAAGATCCTGTCCCAATTGGAGGAGTTCAAGTACCTCGGGGTCTTGTTCACAAGTAAGGAAAGAATGGATCATGAGATCCAGAGATGGATCTGTGCAGCGATGTGGACTCTGCATTAGTCTGTCGTGGTGAAGAGCTACGTTCCGATCCCTTCTCTATGGTAATGAGCTGTGGGTTGTGACCGGAAGGATATGCCCGAAATTAGTTTCCTCCTCATTGATAGGATGGGAAGTTCTGTCGTGCGGCAAGTCAAGTCGCTACTCTTCCACCTTGAAGAGCCAGAGGAGGTTGCTCAAGCAAAATGTCTTTGAACGGACTTGCGGGACTTGGCAAGTAATTGTCCTTAAGTCATTTGAGTTGGGAAATTGTGTTCGATGTAAATAAAAACATAATTCAATTATTTGCAAATCCATTTTCAACCCATATTCAGTTGAATGCACTAAAAAGAAAAGATATTTGATGTTCAAACTCATAACATTTTTTAATTTTTTTGCAAATAATAATTAAGTTAGAATTTCATGGCTGCAACATGTGCCAAAGTAGTTGGGAAAGGGCATGTTCACCACTGTGTTACATCACCTTTTCTTTTAACAACACTCAATAAACGTTTGGGAACTGAGGAAACTAATTGTTGAAGATTTGAAAGTGGAATTCTTTCCCATTCTTGTTTTATGTAGAGCTTCAGTCCTTCAACATGGGGCGGTATAGCTCGGTTGGTAGAGTGGCCGTGCCAGCAACTTGAGGGTCGCAGGTTCGATTCCCGCTTCCACCATCCTAGTCACTGCCGTTGTGTCCTTGGGCAAGGCACTTTACCCACGTGCTCCCAGTGCCACCCAAACTGGTTTAAATGTAACTTAGATATTGGGTTTCACTCTGTAAAGCGCTTTGAGTCACTAGAGAAAAGCGCTATATAAATATAATTCACTAACATTCCGGGTCTCCGCTGTCATATATCCCACTGACGTCTAGTCTTTTTTTTTTTTTTTCTAATCCTCACTCCCTCTTTCCTCATCTACAAATCTTTTTATGGGGAAAATCGTCGCTTTCTCGGTGCGAATCGCTCTCGCTGCTGGTGGCCATGATTGTAAACAATGTTCAGATGTGAGGAGCTCCACAACCCGTGACGTCACGCGCACATCGTCTGCTCCTTCCGGTACAGACAAGGCTTTTTTAAGAGCGACCAAAAGTTGCAAACTTTATCGTCGATTTTCTCTACTAAATCCTTTCAGCAAAAATATGGCAATATCGAGAAATGATCAAGTATGACAAATAGCATATTCAGTTGAATATGCTACAAAGACAAGATATTTGATGTTCAAACTCATAAACTTAAATTATTTTTGCAAATGATAATCAACTTAGAATTTCATGGCTACAACATGTGCCAAAGTAGTTGGGAAAGGGCATGTTACCACTGTGTTACATCACCTTTTCTTTTAACAATACTCAATAAACGTTTGGGAACTGAGGAAACTAATTGTTGAAGCTTTGAAAGTGGAATTCTTTCCTGTTCTTGTTTTATGTAGAGCTTCAGTCCTTCAACAGTCCGGGGTCTCCGCTGTCGTATTTTACGCTTCATAATGCGCCACACATTTTCGATGGGAGACAGGTCTGGACTGGAAAGTACCCGCACTCTTTTTTTACGAAGCCACGCTGTTGTAACACGTGCTGAATGTGGATTGGCATCGTCTTGCTGAAATAAGCAGGGGCGTCCATGAAAAAGACGGCGCTTAGATGGCAGCATATGTTGTTCCAAAACCTGTATGTACCTTTCAGCATTAATGGTGCCTTCACAGATGTGTAAGTTACCCATGCCTTGGGCACTAATGCACCCCCATACCATCACACATGTGTAAGTTACCCATGTCTTGGGCACTAATACACCCCCATACCATCACACATGTGTAAGTTACCCATGTCTTGTTCACTAATGCACCCCCATACCATCACACATGTGTAAGTTACCCATGTCTTGGGCACTAATACACCCCCATACCATCACACATGTGTAAGTTACCCATGTCTTGTTCACTAATACACCCCCATACCATCACACATGTGTAAGTTAGTCATGTCTTGTTCACTAATACACCCCCATACCATCACACATGTGTAAGTTACCCATGTCTTGTTCACTAATACACCCCCATACCATCACACATGTGTAAGTTAGTCATGTCTTGTTCACTAATACACCCCCATACCATCACACATGTGTAAGTTACCCATGTCTTGTTCACTAATACACCCCCATACCATCACACATGTGTAAGTTACCCATGCCTTGGGCACTAATACACCCCCATACCATCACACATGTGTAAGTTACCCATGTCTTGTTCACTAATACACCCCCATACCATCACACATGTGTAAGTTAGTCATGTCTTGTTCACTAATACACCCCCATACCATCACACATGCTGGCTTTTGAACTTTGCGTCGATAACAGTCTGGATGGTTCGCTTCCCCTTTGTGCCGGATGACACAATGTCGAATATTTCCCCCAAAAATGTGAAATGTGGACTCGTCAGACCACAGAACACTTTTCCACTTTGCAGCAGTCCATCTTAGATGATCTCGGGCCCAGAGAAGCCGGCGGCGTTTCTGGATGTTGTTGATAAATGGCTTTTACTTTGCATAGTAGAGCTTTAACTTGCACTTACAGATGTAGCGACCAACTGTATTTAGTGACAGTGGTTTTATGAAGTGTTCCTGAGCCCATGTGGTGATATCCTTTAGAGATTGTCGGTTTTTGATACAGTTCCGTCTGAGTGATCGAAGGTCACGGTCATTCAATGTTGGTTTCCAGCCATGCCGCTTACGTGGAGTGATTTCTCCAGATTCTCTGAACCTTTTGATGATATTATGGAGCGTAGATGTTGAAATCCCTAAATTTCTTGCAATTGCACTTTGAGAAAGGTTGTTCTTAAACTGTTTGACTATTTGCTCACACAGTTGTGGACAAAGGGGTGTACCTCGCCCCATCCTTTCTTGTGAAAGACTGAGCATTTTTTGGGAAGCTGTTTTTATACCCAATCATGGCACCCACCTGTTCCCAATTAGCCTGCACACCTGTGGGATGTTCCAAATAAGTGTTTGATGAGCATTCCTCAACTTTATCAGTATTTATTGCCACCTTTCCCAACTTCTTTGTCACGTGTTGCTGGCATCAAATTCTAAAGTTAATGATTATTTGCACAAAAAAAAAACGTTTATGAGTTTGAACATGAAATATGTTGTCTTTGTAGCATATTCAACTGAATATGGCTTGAAAAGGATTAGCAAATCATTGTATTCTGTTTATATTTACATCTAACACAATTTTCCAACTCATATGGAAACGGGGTTTGTACATGTATGCTAGTATGTCTTTTAAATAATTCTGACCACAACCCATAGGGCGCGCCACAAAAGTAATTTCCCAGGCTTAAAGGGGAACATTATCAGCAGACCTATGTAAGCGTCAATATATACCTTGATGGTGCAGAAAAAAGACCATATATTTTTTTAACTGATTTCCGAACTCTAAATGGGTGAATTTTGGCAAATTAAACGCCTTTCTGTTTATCGCTCTGGAGGTGATGACGTCAGAACGTGACGTCACCGAGGTAACACACCCGCCATTTTCATTTTCACATTACAAACACCGGGTCTCAGCTCTGTTATTTTCCTTTTTTTGACTATTTTTTGGAACCTTGGAGACATCATGCCTGGTGGGTGTGTTGTCGGAGGGTGTAACAACACTAACAGGGAGGGATTCAAGTTGCACCACTGGCCCCAAGATGCCAAAGTGTCTGCCGCCAGACCCCCATTGAATGTACCAGAGTGTCTCCACATTTGACCGGCGATGCTAAGACAGACATGGCACAGAGATGTATGGATAACCTGCAGATGCATTTGCAACCATTAAGTCAACAAAATCCCAAAGGTGAGTTTTGTAGATTTTTACTGCCAGCTAATCGATGCTAACATGCTATTTGCCGGCGGTGCTAAAGCAGACATGGCACAGAGATGTATGGATAACCTGCAGATGCATTTGCAACCATTAAGTCAACAAAATCACAAAGGTGAGTTTTGTTGATGTTGACTCAAGTGCTAATCAGACATATTTGGTTGCGGGGTGATTGCCAGCTAATCGATGCTAACATGCTACGCTAATCGACACTATTATGCTATTTACCGGCGGTGCTAAGGCAGACATGGCACAGAGATGTATGGATAACCTGCAAATGCATTTGCAACTATAAAGTCAACCAATTAACAAAGGTGAGTTTTGTTGATTTTGACTGCCAGCTAATCGATGCTAACATATTACGCTAATCGATGCTAACATGCTATTTACCGGAGGTGCTAAAGCAGACATGGCACACAGATGTATGGATAACCTGTAGATGCATTTGCAACAATAAATTCAACGAAATCACAAAGGGGAGTTTTGTTGATGTTGACTTATGTGCTAATCAGACATATTTGGTCGCGGCGTGACTGCCAGCTAATCGATGCTAACATGCTATGCTAATCGACGCTAACATGCTATTTACCGGCGGTGCTAAAGCAGACATTGCACAGAAATGTATGGATAACCTGCAGATGCATTTGAAACTATAAAGTCAACAAATTAACAAAGGTGAGTTTAGTTGATGTTGACTGCCAGCTAATCGATGCTTACATGCTATGCTAATCGATGCTAACATGCTATTTACCGGCGGTGCTAAAGCAGACATGGAACAGAGATGTATGGATAACCTGCAGATGCATTTGCAACTATATTACGTTTACTTCCACCCACATTTAATGCGAAACAAAAACTTACCAATCGACGGAATTAAGTTGCTCCAGTGTCAAAAGATGCGAAAGTCCTGATCGTTTGGTCCGCACATTTTACCGGCGATGCTAACGCAGCTATTCGGCCATGCTATGGCTATGAATAGCGTCAATAGCTTCAGTTTCTTCTTCAATACTTTCATACTCCAACCAACCCTTTCAATACATGCGTAATCTGTTGAATCGCTTAAGTCGCTGAAATCCGAGTTTGAATCCGAGCTAATGTCGCTATATCTTGCTGTGGTATTCGCCGTTGTTTGTTTACATTGGCAGCACTGTATGACGTCACAGGGAAATTAATAGTCGCATCGCAAAGAGCGAAAATCAAGCACTTTAAAAAAATTTTTAGGGATATTCAGAGACCGGTAAAATTTTGAAAAAAACTTCAAAAAATACAACAAGCCACTGGGAACTGATTTTTATTGTTTTTAACCCTTTTGAAATTGTGATAATGTTCCCC
This sequence comes from Nerophis ophidion, assembly GCF_033978795.1. Taxonomy (NCBI): domain Eukaryota; kingdom Metazoa; phylum Chordata; class Actinopteri; order Syngnathiformes; family Syngnathidae; genus Nerophis; species Nerophis ophidion. The sequence goes on from NC_084624.1 coordinate 54,822,642, forward strand.
TTTAAATTGATAAATTGGTTTGCTCTTGTTCCTGAATGTCTCAGTTTACGTTACTTATGCCTTGCTGATGGGCAGCACGGTGGAGGAGGGGGTAGTCTGTCTGCCTCACGATACGAAGGGTCCTGCGCTCCGGATCTTTCTGTGTGGAGTTTGCATGTTCTGCCCGTGAATGCGTGGGTTCCCTCCGGGTACTCCGGCTTCCTCCCACCTCCAAAGACATGCACCTGGGGATAGGCCCCTCCCAACCTCCAAAGACATGCACCTGGGGATAGGTTGATTGGCAACACTAAATGGTCCCTAGTGTGTGAATGTTGTCTGTCTATCTGTGTTGACCTTGCGATGAGGTGGCGACTTGTCCAGGATGTATGCAGAGATATTGTCCAGGTACCCCCCTTGCTGATTGCACTCACCATTCTCTGTACCAAACGTGTGATCCACGTTGTTCTTTGCGCCTCTCTCGCGTCCCCAACGTCCCTCGTGGCTGACGTCCCTCTCAAAGCCACACCAGCCGGATTCGAAGCCGCAGATCGGACCTGATATGATTTGGAAAAACGTACAAAGCCGTGGTAAACATATCGTTGTAGATCTGTGGAATAATAACAATATTGTGCAAAAAAAGAAGTGTCCACTTACTGTCTCCACGGCAGCCCCCAACGCTCACTGTGACATCATCAAGTGCAACAAATCCCTCGCTGTCTCTGCTTCTGTGGCCGCTGAACATCGCCTGAGGGAACAAATACATTCATCCATCAATTCTTTTCAGCGGTAGTTGTAGATTTCACAGGCTAGCTCATCTAAAATATCACAAATCTCACAACCATCTTGGTGAATAACGCTCCATTGACAGTTAAATGAACAGAAATATACCCGTGTCGTTTCGTCCTTTACGTCGATGGTTACTTGTGCTTGGATCCATTCGGGATTCTGGCTCCCTTTGCGGGTCCAGACCAACATCTCTGAGGAATTCTATTAGAAAAAAAAAACTGAATATTTATAACATTGAACAGTATTAGGAAATAAATAGGTTGGCACTACCAAGTGACCAGAGGTGGGTAGTAACGCGCTACATTTACTCCGTTACATCTACTTGAGTAACTTTTGGGATAAATTGTGCTTCTAAGAGTAGTTTTAATGCAACATACTTTTACTTGAGTATATTTATAGAAAAGAAACGCTACTTTTACTCCGCTCAATTTATCTACATTCAGCTTGCTACTCGCTACTGATTTTTATCGATCTGTTAATGCACGCTTTGTTTGTTTTGTCAAAACAGACCTTCAAGGTAGGATCTATCACATGCCCGCATTTCACCAATCAAATGCAGTCACTGGTGACGTTTGACTCCGTTTCACCAATCAAATGCAGTCACTGGTGAGGTTTGACTCCGTTTCACCAATCAGATGCAGTCACTGGTGACGTTTGACTCCGTTTCACCAATCGATGCAATCACTGGTGACGTTTGACTCCGTTTCACCAATCAAATGCAGTCACTGGTGACGTTTGACTCCGTTTCACCAATCAAATGCAGTCACTGGTGACGTTTGACTCCGTTTCACCAATCAAATGCAGTCACTGGTGACGTTTGACTCCGTTTCACCAATCAAATGCAGTCACTGGTGACTTTTGAGTCCATTTAACCAATCAAATGTAGTCACTGGTGACGTTTGACTCCGTTTCACCAATCAAATGCAGTCACTGGTGACGTTTGACTCCGTTTCACCAATCAAATGCAGTCACTGGTGACGTTTGACTCCATTTCACCAATCAAATGCAGTCACTGGTGACGTTTGACTCCGTTTCACCAATCGATGCAATCACTGGTGACGTTTGACTCCGTTTCACCAATCAAATGCAGTCACTGGTGACGTTTGACTCCGTTTCACCAATCAAATGCAGTCACCGGTGACGTTTGACTCCGTTTCACCAATCAAATGCAGTCACTGGTGACGTTTGACTCCGTTTCACCAATCAAATGCAGTCACTGGTGACTTTTGAGTCCATTTAACCAATCAAATGTAGTCACTGGTGACGTTTGACTCCGTTTCACCAATCAAATGCAGTCACTGGTGACGTTTGACTCCGTTTCACCAATCAAATGCAGTCACTGGTGACGTTTGACTCCGTTTCACCAATCAGATGCAGTCACTGGTGACGTTTGACTCCGTTTCACCAATCAAATGCAGTCACTGGTGACGTTTGAGTCCGTTTCACCAATAAAATGCAGTCACTGGTGACGTTTGACTCCGTTTCACCAATCAAATGCAGTCACTGGTGACGTTTGACTCCGTTTCACCAATCAAATGCAGTCACTGGTGACGTTTGAGTCCGTTTCACCAATCAAATGCAGTCACTGGTGACGTTTGACTCCGTTTCACCAAAAAAAAATGCAGTCATTGGTGAGGTTTGAGTCCGTTTCACCAATAAAAAATGCAGTCATTGGTGAGGTTTGACTCCGTTTCACCAATCAGATGCAGTCACTGGTGACGTTTGACTCCGTTTCACCAATCAGATGCAGTCACTGGTGACGTTTGACTCCGTTTCACCAATCAAATGCAGTCAATGGTGACGTTTGAGTCCGTTTCACCAATAAAATGCAGTCACTGGTGACGTTTGACTCCGTTTCACCAATCAAATGCAGTCACTGGTGACGTTTGACTCCGTTTCACCAATCAAATGCAGTCACTGGTGACGTTTGAGTCCGTTTCACCAATCAAATGCAGTCACTGGTGACGTTTGACTCCGTTTCACCAAAAAAAAATGCAGTCATTGGTGAGGTTTGAGTCCGTTTCACCAATAAAAAATGCAGTCATTGGTGAGGTTTGACTCCGTTTCACCAATCAGATGCAGTCACTGGTGACGTTTGACTCCGTTTCACCAATCAAATGCAGTCACTGGTGACGTTTGACTCTGTTTCACCAATTTAATGCAGTCACTGGTGACGTTTGACTCCGTTTCACCAATCAAATGCAGTCACTGGTGACGTTTGACTCCGTTTCACCAATCAAATGCAGTCACTGGTGACGTTTGACTCCGTTTCACCAATCAAATGCAGTCACTGGTGACGTTTGACTCCGTTTCACCAATCAAATGCAGTCACTGGTGACGTTGGACTCCGTTTCACCAATCAAATGCAGTCACTGGTGACGTTTGACTCCGTTTCACCAATCAAATGCAGTCACTGGTGACTTTTGAGTCCATTTAACCAATCAAATGTAGTCACTGGTGACGTTTGACTCCGTTTCACCAATCAAATGCAGTCACTGGTGACGTTTGACTCCGTTTCACCAATCAAATGCAGTCACTGGTGACGTTTGAGTCCGTTTCACCAATCAAATGCAGTCACTGGTGACGTTTGACTCCGTTTCACCAATAAAAAATGCAGTCATTGGTGAGGTTTGAGTCCGTTTCACCAATAAAAAATGCAGTCATTGGTGAGGTTTGACTCCGTTTCACCAATCAGATGCAGTCACTGGTGACGTTTGACTCCGTTTCACCAATCAAATGCAGTCACTGGTGACGTTGGACTCCGTTTCACCAATCAAATGCAGTCACTGGTGACGTTTGACTCCGTTTCACCAATCAAATGCAGTCACTGGTGACGTTTGAGTCCATTTAACCAATCAAATGCAGTCACTGGTGACGTTTGACTCCGTTTCACCAATCAAATGCAGTCACTGGTGACGTTTGACTCCGTTTCACCAATCAAATGCAGTCACTGGTGACGTTTGAGTCTGTTTCAGCAATCAAATGCAGTCACTGGTGACGTTTGAGTCCGTTTCACCAATAAAAAATGCAGTCATTGGTGAGGTTTGACTCCGTTTCACCAATCAGATGCAGTTACTGGTGACGTTTGACTCCGTTTCACCAATCTAATGCAGTCACTGGTGACGTTTGACTCCGTTTCACCAATTTAATGCAGTCACTGGTGACGTTTGACTCCATTTCACCAATCAAATGCAGTCACTGGTGACGTTTGACTCCGTTTCACCAATCAAATGCAGTCACTGGTGACGTTTGACTCCGTTTCACCAATCAAATGCAGTCACTGGTGACGTTTGACTCCGTTTCACCAATCAAATGCAGTCACTGGTGACGTTTGACTCCGTTTCACCAATCAGATGCAGTCACTGGTGACGTTTGACTCCGTTTCACCAATCAAATGCAGTCAATGGTGACGTTTGAGTCCGTTTCACCAATAAAATGCAGTCACTGGTGACGTTTGACTCCGTTTCACCAATCAAACAGAGCCAGGCGGTCACATCATTAATTTTTTATAAACCTTTTTTTATCAATTTCAACATTTACAAACAGTTGAAAATAATAATCAAAGTAAGTACATAAACAGTACAAAACAGTGCAAAGGGGTTGTAAATTCAAAGTAACTAAAATAGAATGCAAAAAAATATACATATAAAATAAACAAAGTGCAAAGCCATAGGCTCACTTAATCTCAGTAAATAAGTTAAATTTGGAACGCAGCTTCATCGTTTTCACAGCTTTTTGGTTGTTAGAGGTAGAGTGTTTTAATGGAGAGTTCTAAATCTTTTTTAAAGGCACAAAAAACAGGTCGGGTATTGAGAAAGTTACATTTATGAATATAAAACTTAGCCCAGGGGTAGAGAACCTATGGCTCTAGAGCCAGATGTGGCTCTTTTGATGACTACATCTGGCTCTCGGATAAATCTGAGCTGACATTGCTTAACACGGTGAGTAATAAATAATTCCACTTGTAATCACAGTGTTAAAACCAACGTTCAAAATATAAAACATTCTCATGCTTTTTTTATGTTCAAGAAGTTGCATTATTTGTAAGAAGTAATTTATTTATTATTGGTTAGTGTGGGGCTTGCCCTCCTGGGGGTTCTTCAGACCACCAAGAGCCTGTTTTAGGGTTACAATATTTTATTTTATTTTTCTCTCAGTTGCTTTCCAGCAATTGTCTTTTTCTCTTTCGTCCTCACTCGCGCTTTGGCTCCAGCTCCAGCCCCAACCCTGTCTCTCCTCCTGGCTGCTGCTTATAACAGAGCAACAGGTGATTAGATAACAAGGCCCAGGTGGGCCATCTACGCACCTGTCGCTGATTTCGAGGCCGGTCCTGGCAACATCCTGCTTTGCTGCAGGCCCGCAGGCCACGCCCCCTCCACAGTTAGCTTCAGAATAACAATGTTATTACAAAGAATAAATAAAATAAATGATAAATGGGTTGTACTTGCTTTTCTACCTTCAAGGTACTCAAAGCGCTTTGACACTACTTCCACATTCACACACACATTCACACATTGATGGAGGGAGCTGCCATGCAAGGCGCTAACTAGCACCCATCAGGAGCAAGGGTGAAGTGTCTTGCTCAGGACACAACGGACGTGACGAGGTTGGTACTAGGTGGGATTTGAACCAGGGACCCTCGGGTTTCACACGGCCACTCTCCCACTGCGCCACGCTGTCCCAATAAGAGACCTCTGGAAATGTTGATCTTACTTAAAAATGCACGCGTTTAGTTGTGTTCAGTGTTAAAAAAACAACATTATATGGCTCTTAGGGAAATACATTTTAAAATATTTGGCTTCTTGGCTCTCTCAGCCAAAAAGGTTCCCATTGATTGATTGATTGATTGATACTTTTATTAGTAGATTGCACAGTACAGTACATATTCCGTACAATTGACCACTAAATGGTAACACCCCAATAAGTTTTTCAACTTGTTTAAGTCGGGGTCCACCTTCATCAATTCATGGTATAATCCCCTGACTTAGCCAATAGTATAATGAGCTTGCAAAGGTAAAATTCATTTTCAAATTTTTTTACAATACAGTGTCAAACCAAATATATATTTTTTGATATATATTATTGTTTTAGTTGCTTAAGAGATATTCCTGGCTCTGAATTCATTCATTGCGATTTTTACGTTTTTGTGCATTACTTGTTGCCGTCATCATTAAAGGAACAGGTTACTCATCAGTTACTCAGTACTTGAGTAGTTTTTTCACAACATACTCAAGTAAGTATTTAAGTGACTACTCCTTACTTTTACTTGAGTAATACATATCTAAAGTAAGAGTACTCTTACTTGAGTACAATATCTGGCTTCTCTACCCACCTCTGCAAGTAACTTACAGTCTTAACCAGCAGATCAATGGCTGACACTGAAGGGCCCGACATGTAATACCAGAATCCAACACAAACTTGTGAGGTCCCATCTTTGAGGGGAAGAGAGATGCTTGCTTTCTCGACCCCCTTCAATGCAGATCCATTGAGAAGTAAATAAAAACCTTTGGAAACGCAGAACAAAGATTGATTATCCTCAGATGAATCAACTAAGCCTCACTTAGGATCTAGTTATACCTACCCTGGTTATTTTCTTCGGTGTGATCGTATAAAGGTCCGTCCCAAGGCTCGTCCACTTGAAGTCCTCTACTCAGTGTCCAGTTAAAATCATCATCAACCTCCTGGACCCAGTTGCACAGATCTGTGTTAAAGAGACTTGTTTAGAAAAACTAAGGACCACGGAATTCTCAACGTCTGCGATGGATGGTGACCTTGTTCAAAAGTGCAGTGCATGCCAGGGTTTGGAGGAGTGGTGGTGGTGGTGGCCGGGCTTGGGGTGGTGGTTGGGATTGTATCCAAACAAGACTTGTTTCTTATAATGTGAACATCATCGAGGGAAAAACTGGAATCCAATGTACTGGAGCCTGTATTGTTGGCTTGCAGGATAATCTGTTTGAAAGCATAACAATTCATTTATTCAGGTGACCAACCAATCAAAACAGTTAAATTACGGTATTCACATTCATATAACTCCGGGTTGGGGAGGAGACCCTGCCCCAAGTGGAGGAGTTTAGGTACTTCGGAGTCTTGTTCACGAGTGAGGGAAGACTGGATCGAGAGATCGACAGGCGGATCGGTGCGGCGTCTTCAGTAATGCGGACGTTGTACCGATCCGTTGTGGTGAAGAAGGAGCTGAGCCGGAAGGCAAAGCTCTCAATTTACCGGTCGATCTACGTTCCCATCCTCACCTATGGTCATGAGCTTTGGGTCATGACCGAAAGGATAAGATCACGGGTACAAGCGGCCCAAATGAGTTTGGGTCTCTCCCTTAGAGATAGGGTGAGAAGCTCTGCCATCCGGGAGGAACTCAAAGTAAAGCCGCTGCTCCTCCACATGGAGAGGAGCCAGATGAGGTGGTTTGGGCATCTGGTCAGGATGCCACCCGAACGCCTCCCTAGGGAGGTGTTTAGAACAAGTCTGACCGGGGGGAGGCCACGGGGAAGACCCAGGACATGTTGGGAAGACTATGTCTCCCGGCTGGCCTGGGAACGCCTCGGGATCCCCCGGGAAGAGCTGGACGAAGTGGCCGGGGAGAGGGAAGTCTGGATTTCTCTGCTTAGGCTGCTGCCCCCGTTACCCGACCTTGGATGAACGGAAGAAGATGGATGGATGGTTGGTCTGTATTTGTTGGCAACCTGGTCCTTGTGTGTCAGTATCCTACCATCTCTCTACTCTCCCTTGATTAGGTACCAGAACAGCACATCCCTTATTTTAAGAGTAGAAGTAGCTAGTCTGCAGTAGTCAAGCTTCTGTTCTCCACCAGAGGCCATTTATCCCTTGCTCCGTCGCCAAATGCCTGTTCTCGTGGGATTCAGTTGGTTTTCCTTAAAGGCCTACTGAAATGAGATGTTCTTATTCAAACGGGGATAGCAGCTCCATTCTATGTGTCATACTTCATCATTTCGCGATATTGCCATATTTTTGCTGAAAGGATTTAGTAGAGAACATCCACGATAAAGTTCGCAACTTTTGGTCGCTAATAAAAAAGCCTTGCCTGTACCGGAAGTAGCAGACGATGTGCGCGTGATGTCACGGGTTGTGGAGCTCCTCACATCTGAACATTGTTTATAATCATGGCCACCAGCAGCGAGAGCGATTCGGACCGAAAAAGTAGCAGACGATGTGCGTGTGACATCACGGATTGTGGAGCTCCTCACATCTGAACATTGTTTACAATCATGGCCACCAGCAGCGAGAGCGATTCGGACCGAGAAACCGACGATTCTCCCATTAACTTGAGCGAGGATGAAAGATTTGTGGATGAGGAAAGTTAGAGTGAAGGACTAGAAAAAAAAATAAAAAAGACGAGGGCAATGGGAGCGATTCAGATGTTATTACACACATTTACTAGGATAATTCTGGAAAATCCCTTATCTGCTTATTGTGTTACTAGTGTTTTAGTGAGATTATATAGTCGTACCCGAAAGTCGGAGGGCTGTGGCCACGGGTGTGGTGACCACCAGTGTCTCCGAGGGAAGCCAGGCTTCTCCACGAGGCAAAACAGCCGGGCTGAGATTTATTTATTTTGTCCCTCCACAGAGTAATAATAATAATAATGGATTAGATTTATATTGCGCTTTTCTATTGTTAGATACTCGAAGCGCTCACATTGAAGTGGGAACCCATCATTCATTCACACCTGGTGGTGGTAAGCTACATCTGTAGCCACAGCTGCCCTGGGGTAGACTGACAGAAGCGTGACTGCCAGTTTGCACCTACGGCCCCTCCGACCACCACCTATCATTCATTCATCATTCATTCACCAGTATGAGCGGCACCGGGGGCAAAGGGTGAAGTGCCCTGCCCAAGGACACAACGGCAGCGCTTTTTTGGATGTCAATAGGTGGGAAGCGAACCTGCAACCCTCAGGTTTCTGTCACGGCTGCTCTACCCACTACGCCATGACCCATGAGTAAGCATCCGACGGTCGGTGGCGGCCCGAGGGAGGAGGCAAGAGAGTCCACAGCTGCAGGAGGAATGACGCAAACTCTCCGCTCATGTCTACGGTAAGAGCCGAATGTAAACAAGGAAACAGCAGCTGTGTTTGTGTTGCTAAAGGCAGCTGCAATACACCGCTTCCCACCTACATCTTTCTTCTTTGACGTCTCCATTATTAATTGAAGAAATTGCAAAAGATTCAGCAACACAGATGTCCAGAATACTGTGTAATTATGCGATTAAAGCAGACGACTTATAGCTGAGATCGGGCTGGAAAAAAATGTCCACTACAATCCGAGACGTCATGCGCAGGCGTTATCATACCGTGACGTTTTAGCATGATACTTCCACGCGAAATTATAAAATTGCAATTTAGTAAACTAAAAAGGCCGTATTGTCATGTGTTGCAATGTTAATATTTCATCATTGATATATAAACTATCAGACTGCGTGGTGGGTAGTAGTGGTTTTCAGTAGGACTTTAATGTATGAGAACTGGAGTTGTAGTCCTGCTCCATGTGTAAAGGTCCTTAAAGGGGAACATTATCACCAAACCTATGCAAGCGTCAATATATACCTTGATGTTGCAGAAACAAGACCATGTATTTTTTTAACCAATTTCCGAACTCTAAATGAGTGAATTTTGGCAAATTAAACGCCTTTCTGTTTATCGGTCTTTTAGCGATGGTAACACAGACGCCATTTTCATTTTCTCGTTACAAACACCGGGTCTCAGCTCTGTTATTTTCCGTTTTTTCGACTATTTTTTGGAACCTTGGAGACATCATGCCTGGTGGGTGTGTTGTCGGAGGGTGTAACAACACTAACAGGGAGGGATTCAAGTTGCACCACTGGCAAGAAATCTGCCGCCAGACCCCCATTGAATGTGCCAGAGTGTCTCCACATTTGACCGGCGATGCTAAGACAGACATGGCACAGAGATGTATGGATAACCTGCAGATGCATTTGCAACCATTAAGTCAACAAAATCACAAAGGTGAGTTTTGTTGATGTTGTTGACTTATGTGCTAATCAGACATATTTGGTCACGGCATGACTGCCAGCTAATCGATGCTAACATGCTACGCTAATCGATGCGAACATGCTATTTACGCTAGCTGTATGTACATTTGAAACTAGATACCCACATTTAATGCGAAACAAACACTTACCAATCGACGGATTTAAGTTGCTCCAGTGTCACAAGATGCGAAAGTCCTGATCGTTTGGTCCGCACATTTTACCGGCGATGCTAATAAGGCAGCCATGCTATGGGCCACTTCATTAGGTACACCCACGCTATGGCTGAATAGCGTCAATAGCTATTCACTCAATAGTTTCAATTTCTTCTTCAATATTTTCATACTCCAACCATCTGTTTCAATACATGCGTAATCTGTTGAATCGCTTAAGCCGCTGAAATCCGAGTCTGAATCCGAGCTAATGTCGCTATATCTTGCTGTGGTAACCGCCATGTTGTTTGTATTGGCAGCACTGTATGACGTCACAGGGACATGGACAGTGGCATCGCAAATAGCGAAAATCCAGAACTTTAAAGCTTTTTTTAGGGATATTCCGGGACCGGTAAAATTTTGAAAAAAACTTCAAAAAATACAACAAGCGAGTGGGAACTGATTTTTATTGTTTTTAACCCTTTGGAAATTGTGATAATGTTCCCCTTTAAAGGCGATATGCACTTTTGGGGGGAATTTTGCCCATCAACCACAATCCATATGTGACACAAGAGACACACAAATCTCCTCCTTGATACTAAGTTGTCGATCGTGAAACACTCGTAATAAGTGGCGGCTAACCATGCTGGTAATTGGGATTCATCTGTTCCGCCGAAAAAGCCTCCTAAAATATTTAGCTAAAAACTGACGACAGCACGTTATTTACATGACGTGACATGCATGTTACCAAGTATTCACAACATTATTACTGTAAGAGTTAACAAAGAGGAAGTACTTCCCTGCCCTTGTGACACATTCCCTTGGTCATGTGGTTCCTCCGACCAATGGCGAGTAGCCCGGGACTAACTAGCTTCAGCTACTAATACCGTTGGTTGGAATCCGTCGTGAAATAAAGAAGAAGGAGAAAGAACTTCACTCCTAAGAAAATATATTTGCTAGACTATAAATCATCACTTGTATGGTAAACGGTTTTGGCACCAGGCTGAGAAGTTAGTCAACTTTAAAAACTCGAAGAACTTTACGAACTCTGGCTTATTAGTGATTCCCAGAGTCCAAAAAAAGTCTACGGGCTATAGAGTCTTTTCTATTGGGGCTCCAGTACTCTGGTATGCTCTTCCAGTAACAGTTAGAGATGCTACCTCAGTAGAAGCATTTAAGTCCCATCTTAAAACTCTTTTGTATCCTCTAGCTTTTTAATAGACCCTCTTTTATGGACCAGTTGATCTGCCGTTTCTTGTATTTTCTGCTTTGCCCTTCTCTCCCTTGTGGAAGAGGAGGGGGGGGGGGCACAGGTCCAGTGGCCATGGATGAGGTGCTGGCTGTCCAGAGTCAGGACCCGGGGTGGACCGCTCGCCTGTGTATCGGTTGGGGACATTTCTGCGTTGCTGACCTGTCTCTGCTCAGGATGGTCTCCTGCTGGCCCCACTATGGACTGGACTCTCACTATTATGTTAGATCCACTATGGACTGGACTCTCACTATTATGTTAGATCCACTATGGACTGGACTCTCACTATTATGTTAGATCCACTATGGACTGGACTCACACTATTATGTTAAATCCACTATGGACTGGACTCTCACACTATTATGTTAGATCCACTATGGAGTGGACTCTCATTAGTATGTTGGATCCACTATGGACTGGACTCTCACTATTATGTTAGATCCACTATGGACTGGACTCACACTATTATGTTAAATCCACTATGGACTGGACTCTCACACTATTATGTTAGATCCACTATGGACTGGACTCTCACTATTATGTTAGATCCACTATGGACTGGACTCTCACTATTATGTTAGATCGCCTATGGACTGGACTCTCACTATTATGTTAGATCCACTATGGACTGGACTCACACTATTATGTTAGATCCACTATGGACTGGACTCTCACTATTATGTTAGATCCACTATGGACTGTACTCTCACTATTATGTTAGATCCACTATGGACTGGACTCTCACTATTATGTTAGATCCACTATGGACTGGACTCACACTATTATGTTAAATCCACTATGGACTGGACTCTCACACTATTATGTTAGATCCACTATGGAGTGGACTCTCATTAGTATGTTAGATCCACTATGGACTGGACTCTCACTATTATGTTAGATCCACTATGGACTGGACTCTCACTATTATGTTAGATCCACTATGGACTGGACTCTCACTATTATGTTAGATCCACTATGGACTGGACTCTCACTATTATGTTAGATCCACTATGGACTGGACTCTCACTATTATGTTAGATTCACCATGGACTGGACTCTCACTATTATGTTAGATTCACTATGGACTGGACTCTCACACTACTATGTTAGATCCACTATGGACTGGACTCTCACACTATTATGTTAGATCCACTATGGACTGGACTCTCACTATTATGTTGGATCTACTATGGACTGGACTTTAAAACTATTATGTTAGATCCACTATGGACTAGACTCACACTATTATGTTAGTTCCACTACGGACTGGACTTTAACACTATTATGTTAGATCCATTATGGACTGGACTCTCACTATTATGTTAGATCCACTATGGACTGGACTCTCATTATTATGTTAGATCCACTATGGACTGGACTCTCATTATTATGTTAGATCCACTATGGACTAGACTTTCACACTATTATGTTAGATCCACTATGGACTGGACTCTCACCATTATGTTAGATCCACTATGGACTGGACTCTCACCATTATGTTAGATCCACTATGGACTGGACTCTCACTATTATGTTAGATCCACTATGGACTAGACTTTCACACTATTATGTTAGATCCACTATGGACTGGACTCTCACTATTAAGTTAGATCCACTATGGACTAGACTTTCACACTATTATGTTAGATCCACCATGGACTGGACTCTCACACTATTATGTTAGATCCACTATGGACTAGACTTTCACACTATTATGTTAGATCCACTATGGACTGGACTCTCACCATTATGTTAGATCCACTATGGACTAGACTTTCACACTATTATGTTAGATCCACTATGGACTGGACTTCCACACTATTACATTAGATCCACTATGGACTGGACTCTCACCATTATGTTAGATCCACTATGGACTGGACTCTCACACTATTATGTTAGATCCACTATGGACTAGACTTTCACACTATTATGTTAGATCCACTATGGACTGGACTTCCACACTATTATGTTAGATCCACTATGGACTGGACTCTCACCATTATGTTAGATCCACTATGGACTGGACTCTCACACTATTATGTTAGATCCACTATGGACTAGACTTTCACACTATTATGTTAGATCCACTATGGACTGGACTTCCACACTATTATGTTAGATCCACTATGGACTGGACTCTCACTATTATGTTAGATCCACTATGGACTGGACTCTCACTATTATGTTAGATCCACTATGGACTGGACTCTCACTATTAAGTTAGATCCACTATGGACTAGACTTTCACACTATTATGTTAGATCCACCATGGACTGGACTCTCACACTATTATGTTAGATCCACTATGGACTGGACTCTCATTATTATGTTAGATCCACTATGGACTGGACTCTCACTATTATGTTAGATCCACTATGGACTGGACTCTCATTATTATGTTAGATCCACTATGGACTAGACTCTCATTATTATGTTAGATCCACTATGGACTGGACTCTCACTATTATGTTAGATCCAATATGGACTGGACTCTCACACTATTATGTTAGATCCACTATGGACTGGACTCTCACTATTATGTTAGATCCACTATGGGCTAGACTCTCACACTATTATGTTAGATCCACTATGGACTGGACTCTCATTATTATGTTAGATCCACTATGGATTGGACTCTTATTATTATGCTAAATCCACTATGGACTGGACTCTCACTATTATGTTGGATCTACTATGGACTGGACTTTAAAACTATTATGTTAGATCCACTATGGACTGGACTCTCACTATTATGTTAGATCCACTATGGACTGGACTCTCACTATTATGTTAGATCCACTATGGACTGGACTCTCATTATTATGTTAGATCCACTATGGACTGGACTCTCACACTATTATGTTAGATCCACTATGGACTGGACGTTAAAACTATTATGTTAGATCCACTATGGACTGGACTCTCACTATTATGTTAGATCCACTATGGACTGGACTCTCACTATTATGTTAGATCCACTATGGACTGGACTCTCACTATTATGTTAGATCCACTATGGACTGGACTCTCATTATTATGTTAGATCCACTATGGACTGGACTCTCACACTATTATGTTAGATCCACTATGGACTAGACTCTCACACTATTATGTTAGATCCACTATGGACTGGACTCTCACACTATTATGTTAGATCCACTATGGACTGGACTCTCACTATTATGTTAGATCCACTATGGACTGGACTCTCACTATTATGTTAGATCCACTATGGACTGGACTCTCATTATTATGTTAGATCCACTATGGACTGGACTCTCACACTATTATGTTAGATCCACTATGGACTGGACGTTAAAACTATTATGTTAGATCCACTATGGACTGGACTCTCATTATTATGTTAGATCCACTATGGAATGGACTCTCACTATTATGTTAGATCCACTATGGACTGGACTCTCACACTATTATGTTAGATCCACTATGGACTGGACTCTCATTATTATGTTAGATCCACTATGGAATGGACTCTCACACTATTATGTTAGATCCACTATGGACTGGACTCTCACTATTATGTTAGATCCACTATGGAATGGACTCTCACACTATTATGTTAGATCCACTATGGACTGGACTCTCACTATTATGTTAGATCCACTATGGACTGGACTCCCACTATTATGTTAGATCCACTATGGACTGGACTTTCACTATTATGTTAGATCCACTATGGACTGGACTCTTACACTATTATGTTAAATCCACTATGGACTGGACTCTAACTATTATGCTAGATCCACTATGGACTGGACTCTTATTATTATGCTAGATCCACTATGGACTGGACTCTCACTATTATGTTAGATCCACTATGGACTGGACTCTCACTATTATGTTAGATCCACTATGGACTGGACTCTCACACTATTATGTTAGATCCACTATGGACTGGACTCTCACACTATTATGTTAGATCCACTATGGACTGGACTCTCACTATTATGTTAGATCCACTATGGACTGGACTCTCACACTATTATGTTAGATCCACTATGGACTGGACTCTCACACTATTATGTTAGATCCACTATGGACTGGACTCTCACTATTATGTTAGATCCACTATGGACTGGACTCTCACACTATTATGTTAGATCCACTATGGACTGGACTCTCACACTATTATGTTAGATCCACTATGGACTGGACTCTCACACTATTATGTTAGATCCACTATGGACTGGACTCTCACACTATTATGTTAGATCCACTATGGACTGGACTCTCACACTATTATGTTAGATCCACTATGGACTGGACTCTCACTATTATGTTAGATCCACTATGGACTGGACTCTCACACTATTATGTTAGATCCACTATGGACTGGACTCTCACACTATTATGTTAGATCCACTATGGACTGGACTCTCACACTATTATGTTAGATCCACTATGGACTGGACTCTCACTATTATGTTAGATCCACTATGGACTGGACTCTCACTATTATGTTAGATCCACTATGGACTGGACTCTCACTATTATGTTAGATCCATTATGGACTGGACTTTCACACTATTATGTTAGATCCACTATGGACTGGACTTTCACACTATTATGTTAGATCCACTATGGACTGGACTCTCACTATTATGTTAGATCCACTATGGACTGGACTCCCACTATTATGTTAGATCCACTATGGACTGGACTTTCACTATTATGTTAGATCCACTATGGACTGGACTCTTACACTATTATGTTAAATCCACTATGGACTGGACTCTAACTATTATGCTAGATCCACTATGGACTGGACTCTTATTATTATGCTAGATCCACTATGGACTGGACTCTCACTATTATGTTAGATCCACTATGGACTGGACTCTCACTATTATGTTAGATCCACTATGGACTGGACTCTCACACTATTATGTTAGATCCACTATGGACTGGACTCTCACACTATTATGTTAGATCCACTATGGACTGGACTCTCACTATTATGTTAGATCCACTATGGACTGGACTCTCACACTATTATGTTAGATCCACTATGGACTGGACTCTCACACTATTATGTTAGATCCACTATGGACTGGACTCTCACTATTATGTTAGATCCACTATGGACTGGACTCTCACACTATTATGTTAGATCCACTATGGACTGGACTCTCACACTATTATGTTAGATCCACTATGGACTGGACTCTCACACTATTATGTTAGATCCACTATGGACTGGACTCTCACACTATTATGTTAGATCCACTATGGACTGGACTCTCACACTATTATGTTAGATCCACTATGGACTGGACTCTCACTATTATGTTAGATCCACTATGGACTGGACTCTCACACTATTATGTTAGATCCACTATGGACTGGACTCTCACACTATTATGTTAGATCCACTATGGACTGGACTCTCACACTATTATGTTAGATCCACTATGGACTGGACTCTCACTATTATGTTAGATCCACTATGGACTGGACTCTCACTATTATGTTAGATCCACTATGGACTGGACTCTCACTATTATGTTAGATCCATTATGGACTGGACTTTCACACTATTATGTTAGATCCACTATGGACTGGACTTTCACACTATTATGTTAGATCCACTATGGACTGGACTCTCACTATTATGTTAGATGGTTGTTGAGGACCACTTCTGTA